>NW_017534741.1:706989-755689 GCF_001853355.1 Bactrocera latifrons | reverse complement strand
GGACGGACGGACAGACGGATTTCAACTCTACTCGTCACCCTGAACATTTTGGTATATATAACCCTATATCTGACTCTTTTAGTATTAGGACTTACAAACAACCGTTATGTGAACAAAAGTATAATACTCTCTTTAGCAACATTGTTGCGAGAGTATAAAAAGTAAGTTCCGTAAAGTTTACAGAGACAATGCTGTATCAGTTCGTGTAGCACAACAATGGTTAGCTCGCTTCCGTTCTGAATAGATCTCTGGTCGATCTATCGTTAAAAAAGGCGATGAAATTATGGAAAATATTGACCAGGACCGACACATAAGCAGTCTTGACATCGCTAAGGAACTTAACATTCACCATCAAATGGCTTTGAACTATTTATAAAAGGCTGAGTATTTGGTGGAATAGGAAAGGAATGAGCTGCTCCAGTCTGGTCGAACGATTGATTATACAGTTTGCTGTCAACAACTGATGAAGCAAACAATCGAAAAAAACGACCAGAACTGATCAACAAAAAGGGCTTCGACTTCCGTCTAGACAACGCTAGACCACACACATCTTTGATGACTCGGCAAACGCTGGAAAGTTTTGATGCATCCACCATATAGCCCTGTTTCGGTCAATACATAACTCCTTTAATGGAGTAAAGTTGGCTTCAAAAGAAATCTGTGAAAATTACTTGCCTCAGGTTTTCGCCGAAAAACCAGCAAGGTTTTACACTGATAGAAAACTGGTCGACCAAAATGGTACATACTTAGTTCATTAAAGATCATTATAAATATAAAAAAACTAAGTTGAAATTTGATTAGAAAAACGAAAAGTCTTTTTCGACTACCCAATATTAAATCGGGTCAACATATTACCTGGCCTATATTTATAAGAATTTCAATCTTCCGATTGCCTTTATACCGTATGCTACTATGAGTAAAAAGTAGTAAGGCTTTGTTCACAATTTTGAAATTCTTAATTTATTCTTTAAAATGTGCCAACGTTTTTTCCAATCATCGGAGTTGAAGACAATTTCCGGAGTAGGATTCAAAGCATTTAGCGATTAACGTTTGAGTTTGCTAAATAGCCCGAAGTCACACGGAGCTAAAGGAGGCGAATACAGTGGTTGCGGCACGATTTTGATTGAAAATTCGACGAAAACCCAAAAAGCAATGCAGTGCGCGAAGGTGCATTATCGTTGTGCAAATCGCGAGTAATAATACATTTCATGGTACCTTGGTAGTCGGGAAGCATTGTTTCACAAACGTTACTGCACTGTGACTCTAATTAAAAAGCTTGCACTTTTTTGCTCACAGTAGTGTATAGGTATGGAACATCCATCGATGGAACGAGGAGTTGTACGAGATATACGACGACATTGACATAGTTCAGCGAATTAAAAGACAGCGGCTACGSTGGCTAGGTCATGTTGTCCGRATGGACGAAAACRCTCCAGCTCTGAAARTATTCGACGCAGTACCCGCCGGGGGAAGCAGAGGAAGAGGAAGACCTCCACTCCGTTGGAAGGACCAAGTGGAGAAGGACCTGGCTWCRCTTGGAATATCYAATTKGCGCCACGTAGCGAAAAGAAGAAACGACAGGCGCGCTGTTGTTAACTCGGCTATAATCGCGTAAGCGGTGTCTACGCCAATCAAGAAGAAGTGTATAGGTAACACCCGACACTATAGGTAAATGGGTTCAGCTATTCTATTCGGATCGGAAATCATTGAAAATATTTTTAAACGTGTTTCTCTGTGTTTGCTAGTAGTATTTTTTATTTAAAGAGTCCTGCATAATGATTTTATTTGGTTACGGAATTTTAACGTGATTTTTAATCTACAAATTCCTGAACGGAATAAAGTAGATGTTGAAATCTTTTGTCAACTCTTTGATAGTTGTTTGCAATTGATACTTTCAGAACGGCGTAAGTATACAAAAAAAAAAAAAATACTATATCAGCAGAATTTAATGAAACTTAGGTAGATGGAGTGACTGAGATAACAACACCATGGCCATTTCTGAACACTTACTTAGACATAAGATAAAATGAAGGCCAAATAAGGAAAAGAGTGTTTAATGAAAAACTGTTTCCTCTCATCATTCACCCTCCGCATTTGCCTTATATGTATATATATATATATATATATATATATGTATATACTCATTTCCCAAAACTTTGTGATGAGTCTAATCGAAAATATTTTGAAAAAATTCTAATTTTAAATGATAATATAATATAACTAGCATTTTATTCTATATCCAAAAAGCTCAGTTATTTTTAGAACAAATCTTGTAGAGTAAAACCGCTTCCTCAACGTCAGCTCGTAAACATTAAAAATAGTTTGCTTTGATTACTTGAATTATGACTTTCTAGGAACATTACTATAATATACAGTATATGACCATTCCTGAAATACTTTGATTAAAGCAGTTTATTAAAGTTGTATTTACTGTCTTTTGAACACCCAAAACCACTCATTGATCTGCCAGTATCGTTTCTCTCTAAAATGTACTATTTTACATTGATAATTGCAATAAAAACTTTTCTTTGCTAATTTTGTCATGAACTTATTTATGTATTTCCAGATGAGTCCAGTAATTAAAGCAATCAAAGCAGCTCATCTCAATTAGAAAATGCATTGAAAGCCACTATCTTTGCACCAATGACTAAATGAAATTTATTAATTTCTCAGTGGAAAAATACGGTTCCGCTATAAATTTTTAGTGAGTGCAGTGGAAGATGTTGATATTTGTGTTGCGATACTTCTTCGTTTATTGGATACTGCTGGGTGGCAGCGCCAGCGAAGAATCGCTTTTACGTGAGTTAAATTTGGAATTGAAAGACTTCCCCACAACTTCGTGTAGATTGCATTGCATGCATCGCTTACGAAAATCGAAATACGAAGGCGACTTGACGGAGCGACATAACAATTGGGTAAGTAAGCGCAAACCTATACATTTCTATATATTACATATATGTACATTATATATACGTATATAGTATATAGCTTTACATGTGATTATACAAACTCACATTGTTTGTTAGTTAGCTAAAGTGAAAGTTGATAACTGTAAATGTACTTAGAAAGTTATCGCCGTGTGAAAAGTGAAGCATTGCATCTGAAATAAAACATTCCAATGAATGAATAGCGTTACACAAGTTTTGTGAGAGCAAAAGGCAGATAGTTACATCACCGTGACAGGGATATTTGGACAAGTGAGGTTAGGTTAGACGCCTGACTCTTTGTCGGTTAAAAGTACATCACAAATTATACAGCTATATGGTAAATCGCCGCATTAGTCACTTGCTTGGACTTTACCCTGAATTGCAACTTGTTCCTTCGCATCCAACTTTTGTAATAATAACATATAATAAATCTGAAAAAAAGATAAAGAGGAATATAGTATATCACGCCAACAAATCAACTATTCAGAGCACCTCCGCCATGCGATAGTAAGTTTAGCAAATTCTCATAAAATTGATTCCTGCCAAAGGCGGATCATTGCTGTTTAGGGTCAGATAATGAGATTTTTTTTAAAGAATTGAGAGGTTGAGCAAATATAAATATATGGTGATAACATCGATCGATCTATTGAGAACTAGACCACCTCTTCGTGGTCCGTTTTGTCCAGATGCTCAAAAGTTTTTCAAATGGGTTGTCATAATGTTCGTACACATCCAGTGTGAGACTTTGTTCATAATTTTAAAATTCTTTATTCATTCTTCAAAAACTATGTCGTCCCCTTCAAAGTGTAAAGATGAATGTGTAGTAAAGAAAATTAAGTTTTCAAAGACAAATAATTCTGTGCAGCTTTTTTCACCATGTTTTGGAACCTTTATACAATAACTCAATATTTTTAAAATTTTAAAATTCTTAATTGATTCTTCAAACTCTATGTCTCTCCTCTCAAAATAATTCCCCTTGACCCTAATACGCTTAAGTCGACGTTTTTTCCAATCCTCGAAACAGTTGTTAAAGTCAATTTCCGGAGTAGCCTTTAATGCGCTTAAACTGTCAACATAACATTGATTTTTAACTTGCTTTGCCGTAGAATTTTCGATTTCGGCTCATCTTTGTCACGATATCCGGCCGACTGATCGTCTGTTTCCGGGTTGTAAACATATGTAGATCCAAGACTCATCGCCAGTAATAATTCATGACATCCTGATAGTCGAAAAGCATTGTTCCACAGACTTTAACGCGACGCAGTTGTTCGAAAAAATTGTTTGATTTTGGAAGCAAGCATGATTTCCCAATAACATCTCTGACTGTTAATCATCGAATCTCAAGCACCAATTACTTTATTTTGACGTGCAATTGATGTAAATGGCCGTAATGCACGCGGTTCGTCATCAACGCGTTCTCGACCCTCTTTGGATAATTTATACTAATTAACAACACTTGCTCGCGACAAACAATCACCACCGAATACCTTTTCCAACATTGTAAATGCTTCGGTTCCAGAAATTTGATTTCGAACATAAAACTTAGTGTTCTGGGTCGAATAATTTCACTCATAGCATAAAAAGCGGAATGCACTTTATATTCATCAGAAAGATACGCGTATTCTAAACACTAATGTCATACCAACACAAAAAAATTAAAATTCGAAGAATTCGGACAAAATTTAATTCTATTTTTTTTTCCAACAGTAGTATTTTTTCGACCAGTCATTCTCTAAGAATGTAATTTTGTTTCAAATACTTCCAGTACAGTATGAAACATATATTTAAGGCAAGGTGTGTGAAATAAGAGAGAAGTAGTTTGATGTACAAGGTGCATTCCAAGGTAAACAGGACTTAAAAGAAAACAGAACAAATGGTTTTTTTCGGCAAAATCAATTTATTTTATTGAAAATAGTCTCCTTCTGCTTCAATATAATTTTTTGCACGGTCCAAAAGCATATCAAACGAGTATTTTAGCTCGTTAGCCGGTATGGCCGCCAGTATGCAGGTTCAAGCCTTTTGAATGGCCTCTAAGTCTGCATAACGCTATCCTTTAATGGGTAAATGCATTTCTCTGAAAGGAAAGAAGTCGCACGGTGCCATATCAGGTGAATACGGGGAGTGGTTAATGGTCAAAATGTGATTTTTGGTGAAATAATCTTTCACAATGATGTCCTTCGAATGTTGGATTCTGAACAATTTTTGGTCATCAGTCAATTTGTGCGGAACAAACCGTGCACACATCTTTCGTAAGCCCAAATGTTSGGTCAACATGCGATAAATCGATGTCTTGGAGATGTTCAATTCCATTTCCATGAATTTCAATGTAGATTTCGGCTGGTTTTTGATGAATTGACGCACAGTTTCGATGGAATTTCCGGTGATCGCGAATTGTGATTCGCCCACATGTTCATCGTCATTTATGTCCTCACGACCACTTTGAAAACGTTGAAAGCACTCGTGCACTCTGCTACGGGATAGGCAATCATCGCCATAAACTTGTTTCATAAGTTGTTCGGTAAAAGTTTTACCAATTTTAAAACAACATTTAATGTTGGCTCTTTCTTCGAAGCTCATTTTCGCACCGATAATATAAACATAGTGACACTTAAAATGCAATAACTTCACTTACAATCAATGAAATATCATTCACTAGACAATCGATAAAAATAGCAGTCCTGTTTACTTTCGAAACCACCTTATATAAACTTTTAACTTTAGAGAATCACTTCAAATAAATCGATTCACTTTAGTCGCCTCAAAGCCTTGAAGTGAAATTGTTTACAATCTGAACAGGGTATATAAATTTTGCCTTGCAATTTTAGCACAGAGAAGGAAACTTGGCGAGCTGAGTCGAATTAGTCTTATCCGCGTGTCTGTCTGCTTATACGCGAACTAGTTCCTCAGTTCCTTATTTGCGCTTCTTAAAAGGAAATGTTTGGTGAGAGGATCTGTATCACAAATGCCACTATAGGATATTAACCAATTTTTATCATAAATTTATCAAAAAGTCCACACTTTTTAAATATGTATATATATATTTACATATTATGTACTTATTATGTTAGATTTAGATAAAAGAAACTTTGCTAATATTTTCTTTAACTTTTAGGCAGATCAATCGTGCATCGAACACTGTACGAGGGAAAATACCACAACGTCCGCGCAATCGGATAAGTATCAGTTTACACATACTCGCTATCGAATGATATTAGTCTGTCGCGACGACACTAGCTTGACATTTCGCATTGTACACGTACGCAGTGTTGGAAATGAGGATACAGATAAGATTGTAGAAGGTGAAAGTAAAGCAGGTGCAACTGGTGTAACACAAAGGGCTGCAACGGGAAAGAGTTATAGGAGCATTATATTAAATAGCGAGGATGAAGATCCCACCATGTTTACTTTGCCGGTGAGCATGGAGAATGCCACGGCACCGCAAATGCAGAGAACAATGGCAAATCCCAACATTGACACCGGACAACTGAGTGAGCCCGCAGAAGCAATTTATATGATTAAAGTACAAAGTGGCACAAACGCGACTATTTATATGGTAAGTGTGGGCGAAACGATGCGAAAAGTGCATAAAAAGATTTGGTCAGTTGATGCCAACATTTTATTAGGATTAAGTGGCAACAGAATTAATGTGGGTGTGCAGTTAAGGGAAGATGAAGCTTATATAAAAAGAAACATTTTGTTTTGGTTTTCAACTTCTAAAACAAATTTAAAGTCTCGTATTTGTGCAACGATGAACATGTTGCTATATTATTTTGTCAGCTTCTAAAAGTATTGACCCGACTTTGGTCCGAACGTAAGGCCCTTCCCTACTTGTTTTAGTTTATTTTATTTATTGAATTTTTTAACAAGTGGCAACATCCCTTTTATTATGAGCATTAAGTAAAAAAAGGTCTTAAAATAATTTTTTTTTCAAAAACCTTTCTTTTAAAAGTTATATGCAGTTAATGTTATGCGTCAAATGAACAGTATTCATATAGAACACTATGTCAGATGAGCAACACTAAATGTATCATATATTGATGTATACTTTTAACTGTGTATAACTTTTAAAGGTATAATTTTATGGAAAGCATCATTCACCGGTTTTTAACCGAATACTTTTATATTGTTTGTGGAAGGTTTTCTGCTACAATGACAAAAATAACAACATTCCCTTAATTTAAAACTATTTTATTAACATATTTTATTTCTGGAATAGTTCAATGAGAACTTTTTCACAATAGATTATCTTCAAAATTCCACCACTTATACAATTTCCGCTTTGGCGGTAAATGCCAAACATCAATATGCCGTCGTGGCTAGAGCGCAGGAATATTCGACTTTACAGGAAGACTATACGCCGGGCTTTGTCGGTGATATGCAGTTGCAGCGCTTTCTGCCCGACTATTCAAATGAAAGGCAACTTGTGGCGGAAATCACTTGGCAGCCAGCTGAAGGTAAGAACACAATAGGAGGTAGTTGCGTATATATTCGGTAGTCGAAAAAGTATTTTCGTATTTTGTCAATAGATGCCGTTGCAGTCGTGTAGTATATTTCCAGTGCTACTAATCATATGTAAGCTTTAAAAATGAGTGAAAATAATGAAGAAACTCGGTATATTTTGAGATTTTAGTATAAAAAGGGGAAGAATGCCTCGCGAGCCACCAATGAAGTTTTTGAAGTTTACAGAGATGATGCTGTATCAGTACAGCTATGGTTCGCTCGCTTCCGTTCTGGAAATTTCGAATTACACTGATGAAATTTTACCTTGTTTGAACAATGTCTTTAGCGGAAAAATTACAAAAAGTGGTCGACTAAAATGGTACCTATTTCTTTATTTATTTATTTGTGTAAATAAAAACCAAAAATAAGTTGAAGTTCGATTAGAAATACGAAAATATTTTTTCGACTACCCAATATACATATATGTACTTTATATGTGTATGTATAAACCAAATTAAGTAAGCTATTTACAATTGAAATAAGCTTATTTTTTGTAATTTTTGCAATAAGCTTATTTTCATTATATTTAATTATATTTTGCATACTCTCACGTTTCTTTAATATTCGCCCCTAGACAGAACATGTTACTACCTTATACTCTACTTCGATGAATCCGGGTCTGATATGACATCCATGGAAATACGTAATGTAAGTAGTTTTAAAAAAAAAAAATCGGTGTATTTTTTGCGGTGAACATGAAAAGTTAAAATGAAAATATTTTAGAGGAAAAGTAGGCATATATTACATTAAGCAATGACTCAACGTATTCATACTTAAATCTTCATAGAATGACATTCTGTGCCATCTGTCAATATACTATACCTTTAACATTTGGACTTATCGAATCAAAAGCTAATAGTCTGCCCTTCCATTGAAAAGCTTTCAAAACGAAGATCGCTTCGCTTGATAATGCGTGTCGGGGTCGCATAGATGACATACTTGATTGGCATGTGTTCAATTCTCGAAGCCAACATCGTATCCATTACTAACATTCGACCACACTGGTAGGCAAAGAACAGAGGTTAGATGCAAAACGAAATGATTTGAGCATTAACAATGCACAGTAATTTTACAACAACATAAACAGACCCATAATAATGTAGGCCAGATTGAAATGCGGTGCGTTATAAACGAAACTAACTCTCTTTGCAATGGTATATAAAGGGTAGCCTTGTTATACTCTCGCAACATTTTCCAACAGAGAGTAGGTTAGTTTTGTTCAAGTTTTGTTCAGGTAAAGGTTACTTGTACCACCCAAAACTAAATGAGATTGAGTCTTGTACTCGTATGTATAAAATATAAGTAAGATGTCACGTGTTGAATTTGGAGTGACTACACACACAGAATGCCACTAAACAAAATACCAATATAATGCAAAACTGTTATTTGTACTGTGGTTTGAAATTTTTTGGAAAAGTAGGCGTGGTCCCGCTGTTAGTAGCTGTGCGCTAAAGCACTCCGATCAATATGAGCAATATGTTCGTGGCAGCTATAAGCTCTAGTAGTCTGATTTCGGCGAATCCAATAAATGAGTAGCCTCTGGGGTCGTGAGTTACTAGTTCGCATACATACAGATAGAAAGAACGTCCAACGTTCCCTTCTCGGTGTTGGAAATATCGTGGCAAACTTAATATATCTGGTCAGGGTATAAAAAGGAGTATCACTCCAAGCCGGTAGAGTTGATAGACTACCACTTGAAGTTGTTCTTATAGTAAATAGATTCATAAAGAAAAATAACTTATCACTGCAATCTTCTCGGCTTCAATTTTTGCGGTTAAAATCTTCGATTAGTTGGCATTTCATCACTGAAGTTAATCCAAAGAAAATTGTTGTAAATATTTATTTTGCAAATTTTTATTGGAATATTTCATTTATTATATAAATTTAATTGAATTAATCAATTCATCATTTGGGAACCTTTTTCGAAACATCTTATAAGATTCCCTGTTTAAAATTTCCATCACATGGAAACGGATCCCAAGTATATTTCTGCCAAAGGGCTTATTTAATTGTGTATTATCCCTTTTATACTCTCGCAACAAAGTTACTAAAGAGAGCATTATAGTTGTGTTCACATAACGGCTGTTTGTAAGTCCTAAAACTAAAAGAGTCAGATATAGGGTTATATATACTAAACTGATCAGGGTGACGAGTAGAGTTGAAATCCGGATATCTGTCTGTCCGTCCGTCCGTGCAAGCTGTAACTTGAGCAAAAATTCAGATATCATGATGAAACTTGGTAAACGTATCTCCTGGCTTCATAAAAAGGTTAAGTTCGAAGATGGGCAAAAGCGGCCCACTGCCACGCCCACAAAATGGCGAAAACCGAAAACCTATAAAATGTCATAACTAAGCCATAAATAAAGATATTAAAGTGAAATTTGGCACAAAGTATCGCATTAGGGATGGGCATATTTGGAAGTAATTTTTTTTGGAAAAGTGGGCCTGGCCCCGTCCCCTACTAAGTTTTTTGTACATATCTCGGAAACTACTATAGCTATGTCAACCAAACTCTACAGAGTTGTTTCGTTCAGGCATTTCCATATACAGTTGAAAAATGGAAGAAATCGAATAATAACCACGCCCACCTCCCTTACAAAGGTTATGTTGAAAATCCCTAAAAGTGCGTTAACCGATTAACAAAAAACGTCAGAGATACTAAATTTTACGGAAGAAATATCAGAAAGAAGCTGGACACAGGCTTTCTTTAAAAATTGAAAATTGGCGTGGCGTCGCCCACTTATGGACCAAAAACCATATCTCAGGAAGTACTCCACCGATTTCAATGAAATTCGGTATATAATATTTTCTTAACACCCTGATGACATGTACCAAAATATAGGTGAAATCTGTTCACAACCACGCCTTCTTCCAATATAACGCTATTTTGAATTCCATCTGATGCCTTCTCTGTATAATATATACATTAGGAACCAATGATGATAGCGGAATAAAACTTTACACAAATACGGTATTTGATTCGAGAGTATAAAATGTTCGGTGACACCCGAACTTAGTCCTTCCTTACTTGTTATTTTACAATTTAGTTTCAACAAAAAATAAATTAGTTAACAACCTTCTCCCAAAATATTTTCAATATTTGAAGGCACCGTTTTTAGTTTAATGAGTATCCTTTATGGTTTTTCTTTAAATTTTTAGTAAAATCTTTTTAATAATGTAATATAAAGATTTTACTACACGTCTACTTCCATGTTATTCATATAAAGGCATTAACTCACTTAGAAAAGAAAAACGCTGTTATTAGTGCGAAGTGCTTTGTAACAGCCCTATGGCATCACACTCATGCATACCATGATCCTAAAAGCAGTTTTCTCTGTAATTTTTATGCCTTAAGTAATTATTCCTCCCGCTTAAAAGCGGAGAAGTTTCTGCAGATTTTTTCCGCGGCACATTTATTAATTGAAAGGCGCTTACTTCAACTATTGCGTGGGACACTTACTGCTAATTGTGGAAGCGTACTCCGAATGGGTCAATAAAATTGTTTTTCGTTTTTTATGTACAAAGTGCCAAGCACTTGCAACAAGTAAATACAAATGCTTCAACACAACATGTTTTCATTTGTTTCCTCTTTTATCTTCTTTTCTCTCGCCATCATCATAATCAACGAGGCAGCCTCGACAATTGTACATACATACTTTGGAGAATTTAACCTTTTCGGCCGTGTACAAGGTTGGTATAATCGCCCAGAATGCGCACAATGCCGCCAAGGAAAGTGAAATGAAGTGGTTAATGATACAGACACCGTCGTGTGCGAAGTGGTACAACTATAATTTCAACATTTGCCGTAAGTTCACAAAATCTCACAATAGTTTATTTACTTTTACATACAGGGTGCGACATCAAATATGTTGCTATATAAACATTGAATGAAACTTTATGTACTGTATGCATTCGTTAGACGAAAAATGCTGTATGGGCTAACTTTCAAAAAATTTAAAAAAATCTATGTTATCAAATTTATTGGCGGTTACTAGGTTGAACAGACGACTGTTTTTGTTGTACAATGGTACAATGGTAAAAAAATCGCTTGTGACTTTTAAGTAAAATAATATTGTGCCAATCCATTATTTCACAGAAACGCATTAATTACAATATTGGAAATGAATCATATATTAAATTATAAATAGCGAAAACTCAGAAAAAGAAGAAAACATGAGAATAATTAGTTAAACAAGAAAAAACGTTAACTTCGGCTGCACTGATGCTAATATACCCTTCACAGGTGCATTACTGTTAGCAACTATGTGTCCAGTTTGTAATAATAATACCCAACGATTACCCTCCTCCCGCCCAACCGCCGCGAGGGGCGCAATCCGCGAACGAGCGGAATTAGCCGAGTCATAAAAGGCAAGGGAGTTTTAAGCGTTGCGTTCTTAAGCTGCTCAGCTACAGAAACAAAAATTTCAACAGCCAAAATTTAGAATTAAAATTAAAGTTTATAATTTTTAAATGTTACTTGTTAAGAGTAGATAAAATATTTTTTTTTTAATGGTAAAGAGTGAGTCTGTTAGATGAAATGTGCTGGAATGAGAATTGAAATCATGACATATGCGGCGGAATGGTTCGTTGAGCTCAAAGTTTGTTCTAGAAAATTTTAAAAATAAGGGTCTAAACTGCCTTGTAGAGCGAGCGGGAACGTTAGAATTAATATCAGATAAAAGAGATGGGCTACAGACTGACACATTCATGAGTTTTACAAGAAATATTATACTACGACTAGCGAGTGTCGGGAGATTTTTAAGTTTTAAACGATTAGTGTAAGGGGGAAGATTTAAACTGGGATCCCAATGCACTTCTCAGAATGAACTTGGTAACAAGGGTTCCATACCACGGAAGCATACTCTAATATAGGCCTCACCAAAGATGTAAAAATAATTTTTGTGGTAAGCGGATCTCTAAATTCTTTAGACCAACGTTTAACAAAACCAAGAGCACCTTTAGCTTTAAAAACCATGGAAGATGTGTGAAGATTAAAATTGAGTTTGGGGTCCATAGTTACTCCCAAGTCAACAAAACTGCATACTTGCTCCAACCTAAAGTTTTGTATTACATATGAAGTAGGGTCTACAGATCTACGTGAAAAGCACATCGTTTTACATTTTTTAAGGTTCAATGGCATGTCATTTCTAACACACCAAGAAACTAGGTTTTTTAAGTCTGCTTGCAACTGACACCTTTCCCTATTCGAGGTGAATGATTTAAAAAGTTTTACATCGTCAGCATACAATAAAACTTTTGAAAACTTAACAACAGATGATATGTCATTAATAAATAACAAGAACAGAATTGGACCAAGATGGGCTACCTTGAGGAACACCTGAAGGAACATTGATTATGTCGGAAAGAGTATCATTAAATATGACTTGGTGAATTCTATGACTAAGATAAGAAGCAACCCATTTTAGAAATATTGGTTGAAAACCAAGATGATCAAGTTTACATGTGATACAAATTCAAGCAAATTAGTTATTGTAGATTTCCCTTTACGAAAACCATGCTGAGTACAAGAAATTAGTGGAGAGATCCGGAAGGTTATGTCGTCTGTTATAATTAGAAATGGTGTGATTGTCATCGGACATACTAGACTTATATTTGATAGCGGACGGAAAATTAGAAATCCTGCGTTTGGAGTTGACGAAACCATACAACAATTTTGCATTACGTATAATATTATTTTTTACTTTATTTATATAGGTAGTTATTATAACATATTTTGTTAAGTTCAGCAAATTGGCGGCGCAATTTAGAATATTTTGAATAGTCAGCAAATAAACCAGTTTTTTTTTAAAGTTTAAAAGCACGAGATTTTTTATTTTTTATTTTACATAATTCTTTCGAAAACCATAAATTATAACTCATTTTATGAGCAACAACACACTTCGGAAAATATTTTGCAAACAAGTTTAAAATAGTTTCAAGGTAAGGAAGCTATATGCCATTGTAATCCGATCTGAACAATTTTTCCGGAGATTATGTTATTACCTAGTAAGAAGTAGCAGTAATCGTGCCAAATTTCGTGAAGATATCCGTACCACGTCAAATGCCTAAGTTTTCCATACAAGCTCTTGATTTCGATCGCTCGGTTGGTAGGGCAACTATATGCTATAGGGAACCGTTCTGAACAATTTCTTCCGAAAATATGTTATTTCTATGAACATTAACTCATGCCAAATTTCGTGAAGCTTTATCGTCAAATGCGAAAGTTGTATGCTATAGTTAACCGATCTGAACCATTTCTTCGTATACGTCATTATTATCCTAGAAAATAATATATACCAAATATCGTGAATATATCTTGTCAAATGCAAAAGTTTTCCAAACCAGCACTAGATTCCGATCGTTCAGTTTGTATGGCAGCTATATGCTATAGTAAGCCGATAGAAAACAACCTCTGCCAACTTTTGTGAAGATACATTGGCAAATGTGAAAGTTTTTCATACAAAAAATTGATTCCGATCGTTCAGTTTGTATGGCAGCTATATGTTATAGTGCTCCGACGTGGGGAGTTCCGACAAATGAGCAGCTTCTTGAAAAGAAAATGACGTTTATAAAATTTCAAAACGGTATCTTAAAAACTGAGAAACTAGTTCGTATATATACATACAGACAGACGGACGGACGGACATCGCTAAATCGACTCAGCATACTGATCATTTATATATATACTTTATAGGGTCTCCTATGCTTTCTTCTAGGTGTGACAAACTTAATATACCCTGTTCAGGGTATAAATATGTTGAAAATAGTTTAATTAAGGCCCAAAGTTCATTTGCTTTCTAGTTAGAGGCAAGCAAAAAAGGCAATCCGCAGGAAATTAGAATACAAAGTATACCAATTAAATATTTAAAAATTAAGTGGGGAACTGCGTGAATATCATAGGAATCTCGGTCTTATAACTATGAAGGCAAGTAATTGAAACGATACGGCCCATTCAATTAATACCGACCACTGGTTTTGAAAACTGCCCAAAACTATTCAAGTCTAAAGAAATCTCACATCTCTTTTTGAACACAGATAGACGTACCAATATATAAAAATCACCTGTGCATAGGCCAAATAAAAGGAATTAATTATCAGAAAAGCTATCGTAGGACACTAATATAAGAGACCTTTTCTGCAAAGACTATTTAGGTGCGATCAATGAAAATTTGCTCACTCCCTTTTTGACCTGTTCAAATTTTACAGAGACACCTTAAATTCAAAATTTTCAAATCTGAAACAGGGGCGATAAAGAAATGTAAAAGAAAATATACAGAAACTTCTAATTTACTGGGGTATGTTTAATATCATTCAAAAGAACATTATTTGGCATTTATTTCTTCTTCTTCTTAATTGGCGTAGACAACGCTTACGCGATTATAGCCGGCATTTATTCATCTCTTTCAAATGTTGGCTACCACTACGTCAGTTGAGTACAGTTTTCGATGACTGGACCGATGATTCCACCGGCTCACACCAAACTTTTTTTTTCTGGATCAAAATGCAGCTTTTGAATCTCTTCAGGTGCTCTTAGTTCTAAATGCTTAAATTTTGCTTGTTTACATATCCATTGAGCCAGAAATGATCCTCATCGCTGAAAAAAATGTGGGTCAAAAATATTGGATCTTCTTGGAACGCCAGTAGAGCGAAGCGATGTCGCTGGACGAGCTCTATTCGGTCGAATAGTGAATACTGGGACTCAAGATGGGTGATGGAATATTACCATAAGTAATAATACGTAATAAAGTTGAACGACTTGTAAACGTTGTTATGGCGTAAGGCTTTCCATGATGAAATGTGAAACATTATTGAACAAAAATAATATCACAGTTTGAAACGACTCACGCGTGATTTGCCAAAATAATGCTATTGTAAAAGCCACCTCTTTGAATCACCCATTATTTGCTTATGACTATAACTCTTTGCGGTTGTGACCTAAATACATGTATATTATATACTAGAAAATATGCCACTTTTGATAAAAATTCTTGTGAATAACGACGTTACCACAGTTTGTTTAAATTACACTTAGCAAACTTGCGAACGAACTATTTAGTTCCGAAAACTTGCAGGTTTGTTTGTTATCGGAACCTCACTTACATTTTGTAACATCGAATTTCGCCCGTTTTGACATTCAAGTGAGAATGCGCGGTAACGCTTCTTCATTTTCAGACGTGCGACGGAACTTTAAACTTTGTTGTCATAATCGAAGTAATGCAGTTTGTGTCTTTTACAAGCAAACTAAGTGATAATGTATAAAGTTAACGAAATTATCTAATCACAACAAACTTTCTAAAAATTTAATGCCAGCAAGATGTTTATAATGTTATAATAACAACAACAATAATAATAATAATATATTCGAATCGGAGAAGAATCTTCTTTGTTGGTATAGACACCACCTTCGCGGTTATAGCACGACTGGTTCTTCTCCATCTGGTCTTTCCTGGAGTGGAGGTCTTCCTCTTCCTCTGCTTCCCCCGGAGGGTACTCTGTCGAATACTCTCTGAGCTGGAGTGTTTTCTTCCATTTGGACGACATGACCTAGCTGGCATAACCGCTGTCTTTTAATTCCTTGAACCACCATAAGACAATGTAAATTCTCAAAAAAACCATAAATCTTCCGCAGAAAATTTCTCTCGAAAACTCCTAACGTTGACTCATCAGATTCATTAAACCAATCCTTTTAAAATACGCTCCTTCTTCGTCGATGCAGCGCTGCCAGCACGATTTCAAAGTATTGAAGGCGTCACGGAAGGATTCTCCAGAATAGCCTTGATCCTATCTCATCGGGTTTTCAGCCAAGAGAATAAAAAAGTACGGCCACATCTGAGCTGTAGGGCTGCCGTGAAAGCATTGGGATGCCGGCCATGGTTAGGTAGCTGTTCACAAGAAAGGAGGTGTGTAAAGCCCTGGCGGCTGCGATGTCTTGTCGGATCCGATTTACCCTTCTTTTGAGTCTCTTGAGGACTTCCATGTAAAACTTGCCATTGACGGTTTATCCAGAAGAAACAAATTCATATTGGACGATACCTTACATCAAAACAGACAAAGAGCATCGTTTTCATTTTGAATTTGCTCGTTCTTCTAGTCAACATCAGCGACCTCTTTCCGGCCCTCCAAAAAGGCCTGGTAGCACCGAAACACATCACTTCTTGCTCAGATTTACCGAGTTTCAGACAGAATAAATGCTACATTTTCGAATTGCACCACTCACAGAAACAAGTCTCCCGAAAATGTTTGTATTAACTCTCCAGGTGCTCGTTAGGAACACCCTCTACCAAATCCTAAAAATCAGTTATAATATTTTCCGGACAAGCCCTGTATAGCAGGACCTGGATGATGAGTGATTTGTAGAATTTGGTCCTTGTTCATCCACAGAGGACTTTACTTCTCAATTGCCTACTCAGTCCGAAGTAGCACTTGTTGGCAAGAGTTATTAAATCTGGAGAACCAGAACCATAAACGCTTCACATTTCCAGCCAAAGGAAATGTGTCAAACAAGTCATGTTTTCTCGTTGCTGGTATCCACCTTTGACGAGTGCTCAAACAATACTGAGTCAAGCATATCATAATACTTCAATAGAGAATTGTATTTTCGTAACTTACAAGATACATATAACTAAAGCTATATATGCTATATATAGGAAAAATAAATAATTTATTTTTACTATACCATTTATCTTAAAATATCTCTTTGAGCATTTCCTAAAATCTTATTATTGTCGTTTGCTCTACCTTTATTATTAGTTTTGATTAAATTTATTTGTCTAAATATTTTGACTTTACTGGTACATCGTCAATGCATCAGCAATGCATCAATTACACACATCAAAGTTTTCTTACTGACAGGAAGCGATATGTCGTCATTATGTCTCTCCTACTGTCGACTCCTTCAATTAGATTCAATTAATAGTGATAGATTATCGACGGTGTGCATTGTTATTGCATTACTCACATATTATGCACCTGGGATATCTGCCATACACGAATGTACACCTGTCAAGCACGTTTTCCTTGAAATATGTTTTCCACTGAACTGCTTATCGCTAAAAGCAAATCGTGCAAATTAGAGCGGCAGTGGCTTAGTCTAAATTTAAAGAAGGGACAGAGAATAGTTTAGGACAACTTTACCGCCAGATACAATCCTGGGTGATTATTCAACTTTGATCCAGCATGTGTTGTGTATTGAGCTCATACACTTTTAGTATAGACCAGGCTGTATTCAACATACGATCCCAGGTTTCCAAAAATATCTAAACTAATCTTGATTAACAGAAAATGGTACATTATTCATATTTATTCCGGGCAAAGGTTTATACCAGTATCATTAATTTTTATTACTGAAGCACATTATGCTAAACGAAATTTTTACTGCCTTTTTGTATTAAGATATCTCACATATTGCCCGTTATACTTACAGGAAAGGCTTAAAGTCAAAGGCTTAAAGTCAACAAGAAGAACGATAACCATTATAATAGGTACTTGAGGGTTGAGTAACGTTTAAACCTATTTCATACATTTTTTACATCGAACTACGTACTCAGAGTGAAAAGTTAGAGATATTTAATATATGAGCAGTAGGACCAACAGTGGTGATCTAGTGCCTGATGTTCAGAGCATACTGAAGTTATGGAGGGAATACTTCTTCAGCTTGCTGAACGGCAGTGAAAGTGTAATATCTGGAGATGGCGAACCCGATTCCTTAATCGATGATGATGGAGCAGACGTGCCATTCAACGACTATGATGAGGTTCGAATAGTAATTACCTGCCTGAAAAACAACAAAGCAGCAGGGACTGATGGATTACCGACCGAGCTATACAAATACGGGGCAAAGGACTGACAAGCTGCATGCATCAGCTTCTTTGCAAAATATGGTCGGACGAAAGCATGCCCAACGATTGGAATTTAAGTGTGCTCTGCCCAATCCCCAAAAAAGGGAGACCCCAAAATCTGCGCCTAATACTGTGGGACAAGCCACCGTCAACAAACTGATTTGACCCTTTCAGTGTGGCTTGAGATCTGGAAATTCACCCATCTACCAGATTTCGCCGTACGCCAAATTTTGGAAAAGAACAGTTAGGCTGTTCACGATAAGGTGGTTATCGGGTTATGTGGTTATGTGATTAAAATGCGGTATGACAAAATAACCAACTTTGACCAACCCAKACCSYYGTTTACAGATTATGTGGTTGTTTGCTTATTTCCAGTGTTAGAAAGTCGTTGGAGTTTTACTAAATGGCAGCACAAAAAATAAATAAAACTAAGCGAATGGCATTTCCATTTATATTTTCTAATTGGAAATTCTGCTATTAACAGCTGTTTTTTGTTTACATTTGCATTGTGACACAGTTCAGGGCGCAAGATGTCTTCAAATTTTATACAAAGAATCTTTTAAACTCTTAAAATTCAGATTATTTAATAAGCACATATCTTCAATAGAATCCATTTTCTGAATAGCAGAACTTATTTTAAATTCAATTATGTTGCTTTTTAAACTTTGTTTAGGCATTTTATAAGTAGAAATTTCATTGAACTTAAAATGTAAACAATRAACAGCTGTTTGTGTAAAAATAAGCATATAACCATCAATACGGGATGTTCACGGATCATAGAGGTTATTTTTAATTTAATAACCACATAACCTGATAACCACCTTACCGTGAACAGCCTAAGTGAAAATAAGATCAACACACACCACCTCTTCGTCGATTTTAAGTCCGCCTTCGACAGTACGAAATATCTCCTGACATCAAACAAACAGTCATCGCATTCGTGACTTGGTTCACATGTCACTGCTGACAGTTATAACTTTGAAGTCGTATATAATTTCTTGTATCTTGGAACCAGCATAAACACCACACCACACCAACTACAATATCAGCCTTGAAATCCAACGCAGAATCATTCTTGCCCATAAGTCCTCTCTCGACGAACAAAGATCAAACTCTACAAGACACTCTTCATACACGTTCGCTATATGACGCAGAGCCATGATGACAACGTTACGAGTTTTTAAGAGCAAAGTTCTGCGGAAGATTTATGGTCTTTTGTTCTTTTGCGATGGAACGATGAGCTGTACGATGACATTGACATAGTTCAACGAGTTAAGAGACAGCGGCTACGCTGGCTGGGTTATGTTGTCCATAGAATAGATAATATTCCACCTTTGAAGTGTTTCGATTCAGTAACCGCACTCCGTTATTAAGCAATAAATTTTCATGGGTATTGAGGGCTACAAGACTTAATAACTGTAACGGCTGCTATTTTCAATCAACATTGTACTAATAAGAAAAAATAAAGTGCGAAAAAAGTAAGGGAAATTACATCCACCAAGGATTGTGGCCTTCTCACTATTTTTTATGAAACCGCAATAATAAACCGCCTTTCGTGTACAGGCATTATTTGCCTAATCAATTCTTTGAATTACTTACCATTGTTTTCGGTTAATAATTGATGACATCAAGTTAGCTGTAAATTTATTGTACGACGCTTTAAAGACATTCAATTTGTGGGATTATATTATTCGCTTAATGGAACTTAAGTTTTTTCAGAGAAAATTGGATTATTGTAAGTAAATCCAATCTGAAAATACCAAATGTGAAAACTACTCAGAATACAGCTAAAGACTTCATGTTGTAATCACTTTTCCAAGAACCTAAAATTGCGGCGAACGCAAGTCCCTCTAATAAGCTTTGCGTCTTCTTCTTTCTTTATGGAATACAAAATAATGTAAATAAGCTGTTTCAGCGGAATTTTATATTGTATTGAACAAAACAATTAAAATTGTTTTACAGGCGACTTCGTAAATGTTAGACTATGTATGTGTGTGCGTCTATGCTGCTTACTGCTCTTGCTTAAGTGAGAACTTCAAAAAGTCACGTACAGAGTTAGGTGTCAGTCTAGGCATGTTACCAGTACTTGAGGAGTAGTTTAGTATCTGTAAAAAACAGAAGATGAATGTCAGTGTGACAACTTGTGTGCTGAGCTCTATTTATGTACTTATCGATATTCCATTAATGGTAAATTCTCTGTTTAAGCTTAGATCACTTAACACGCTTTTTGAAATTTTCAAAATTATGTGCATGTGTATTATTGTATTGGACAGTAAGGGAGAGATTATTATAAATATGGGAAAACTCCAAATTTTTTTTTTTTTAATTTGCAATAGTATATAAAAACAGTGCCCGAACTGAAGCCATTCTTACTTCTTAAATAAAAACTATCATTACTCCTATTACACTCATTATATAAAGTCATTATATAAATATATTTTTTCTATCTTGAGTTGTCTATATTCTTTTAAGTAATTTAATATTTTCTATTCTTTTTTGATCAGCACCATTTGCACCCAAAGGATTAAAAGTTAAGCGTAAATATGTGAGGGGAAATGTTTACTCGCTATATATTAGTTGGAAAAAGGCTGAGTATGCGATAAGCTACTATATAATAATGGTTGTGGATCGTATAGGTGTTGGACGTGATTATAAGTTTAATGTTAGTAAGGTAAGTACACATTAGTTTAAATAATTATACACTCTTACATATGTATATGGGGTGTCGGTAATTTGCCAAATTGCCTTTTGCAGATACCCCCTGAAGTTGCAATTTTTGTCCTCAAAAAGGATCCAACTTAAAAAAGGTCTTTACTTGCAATTTAAACGTGATCAAATTTACTGCACACATGTGGTACACCCCGTCGTATGAGCAACACATATTAGATGGTTTGAATGCTCAAGTCATTTGATGGATAACTTTAACTGCGTATAACTTTTGAAAGAATATTTTTATGAAGAAATAATTCAGATTTGGATTAGAGAGCGGTAAAGTAAAATGAACTGAAACTTCAGCGACGTTTGCGAAAGTTCTTGATCAAATTTGGGAAGGTCACGTTTAAATGTAATAAGATATTAGAACACAAAAACAAGAAATAAAGATAATTTCGAGTGCACCGAAGCTTTAAAACCTTCTCAAATACATAACATTTCTGACTAGAAGTTCGATCAGTCAGTTGTATGGCAGCTATATGATATAGTGGCTCGATTGCGTGCCAAATTAAATGAAGATATCTTGTAGAATGAAAAAGCATTCCACCCATGCACTTTATTCCGATCGTCCAGTTGGTACAGTAGCTATAGCATCTGATAACGGCCGTATCGACAAATCAATAGCTTCAATTCAGATCGACAGAACTTATTTGCTTGGCCCTCTTACAAATTTAACAATTCTTCATAACTCACTAACAATATTACAGGTCTATAAGTATAATGGAGCCGGTTTTTTTCAAAACAATTTAAAAAAGAGCATGTAAATTAGTATAATTAAAAGTATTGCCCATCTTTCTGGCAGTTTGTGGATTCCATTCCGAAAGTACTTGAAGACCAAAACTCAATTTATTCGTAAAATTGTGAATGGTTATCGTCCCTACTAGAATCATGAAAAATATTGATAAATAAAAAAGTAATTAACGTTTTTTCATGATTTTTTTTACATAAATTTAATCATAACATTGTCAATAAATTATAAAAAATTATGAATCTAGCCGGAACGATAGCTAGGCGTTTTGTGAACCTTAAAAAAAATTAAGCAAATCGGTTGGGTAGTTCGACCGTTTAAAGTTTGAGGTGTGTACTACGGGCGCTCCGAACGTGGTGCGTTATTATTATTTTAAGGCCATTTTCGAATCATTCCAATGGTAAAGTGGGTTTCTACATTAATTCTAAGGAACAGAAAATGCAAAAAAAAAAAAAACAATATATATACAGATTACCCTACTGACCCCTTAATAGTTTCAAACAGTTTTAGAAGCTCATAATAGAGCACATGCTTCTGATCCCAACAAATAAAGAGTAAAACATATCTGCTGCCAGATATCACATATATTGTTTTCATTTAGGTTTGTCTTAATAGATGCAATTTCAATCATCACTTACAATCCGCTGCAGATTAGATTACATTTTCTCGCAAACAAAGAGTAAATCCGACAAACAAAATCGCCCTTCCACGTCTTTTGGCTTGAATATATCGGGCCGCTTTTAAACGTTTTGAAGGTAGAGTAGAGTGAGTTGCTTTCAAATATTCTGCCAGCGCTTAATCTTCATCGAGTAAATTTCTTTATATTCAAACTTTTGGGTCGCCAAGCTCATTCTTCGTCCTGCAAGCAAAATCGCAAATTCAAATACAATATTGGATCATATAGAAATATTAAACCTTGAATGTGACAGTAGATAAATATTAAGGAGAATGCGGAAGCAGATTTCAGTATATAGAATAACTCGTAAACGACAAAATAATATATTGCAGTGGTTCTTAATTATCCACTTCCTCACACTTCTTAATAAAAAAAAAAACAAATTTTAGAGTAAATGGTCACGTTGTAGTTCAGGCCCGTGTCCAACAAACACTTGCGAGTTATCATTAAAAACTTCTCTAACGTTGTACTTTCATAATGAAGCGACAGTCTCTTTTCTCATAATGCAGAGAAAACACCCTTTTATCTGTACTGTATTTATTTTTATATTTACTAAGAAAGCTGCAAACGTAAATTTATAAAGCCATTATTTTTCTTTGCAGGAGAGCACACAGTTTACAATAGAAGAAATCGAACTGAACGGTACACTTTACGATGTGCATTTGATTGCCTGCACGCCGGGTGGCAACAGTTCGACGCTTCTGCAAGAGGTCAACAGCCAAACTGTACTTTTGCCGGGTAATGCACACTTGTATACCTCAGTTCAAATTCCAAAAAGATACTTTTAACAAAGGTCATCTTGAATAATCAAAACGTATTTGCTCAATGCCATGTTCAAACATAGCAATTTGTTAATGAGAAATTTAACTAATAGTGCTAGTGTTCAAATGGAACGTAATTCAATCAATTAAAATATCCCAGCGTATAAAATGTTTTTAGATTTTATTTGTGCAAATAATGAGAATGAAGTGGAAAGTTTTAATATGGAATCAATTTTTTTCGAAGCCGAGTGCAATAGGGCTTTAAACAGGAAACAGGCTTGATATTTAATATTACGCGTATGTATGTTCATATTTGGTTATACCATTTGATGATATGGCAGTTAAATCAGTTAATTCTTTTTCTTAATTAAATACTGTTTTGGGACGTGGTTTAAGTTTACATTGAAAATTAAAAGTCAAATAAAAATATTACTTCTTATGAAGCATACAAATATATTGATCAAGTGACAGTTATAAAAGCTTAAACAATGACTGCAATAATTTAAATATTTTTTTAGATTTGATTTATTTTATATTCGAGGCTACTTTGCGTATTTAGGGCCATTTGATCTGAATATTGGATACTTCCGCAATTTGAAGGAATATAATTGTCAAAATGTAAAAAATTGCAAGTTTACTGTAAAAAATTAGAATAAATATGAGAAATTCCACCATATTACATGTGTACCAAGCTTTTTTCGTCAACTCTCTTAGGGATATACTATACATCAAATATACTGTATTCATATAATACACCATGTCGTATGAGCAACAAATATTGTACAAACCACTCTTATGAATGCTCAGTACAGTAGATGTTTAATTTCAACTGTATGTAACTGTGAATATTATTAAGATAATGTTTTTTTGTAGAGCGCTAATTTTTTATAAGTATATCACTTTATCAAAAAACCTCAAGTTATACGGTATGTATGTAGACATGTGTGAAAAATGTGATTTCGGCCTGGATTATATTGAAATGAAAAGGCTTGTCTTTATTATTAGAGCAAAAACTGAAACTTCAAGAGGTCTTTGTCAAATACAGTCAACTTGGGAAATAACAGACACCCTTATATATATTTTAAAGCCGAATAAACCAAAGCGGTTTGAAATTACTGGATATAAAATGAAGTGTATGTTTTTTCGATTTCGAATAATTTCAAAATATACTCAGGGCAATCTATAACACCTCAAACCTTTTAAATTTATTGATACACAAATTTTTACACATTTTATCATATCTCTTAACCGTATTTTAAGGCTTAGTATTGGTTAAATTATTTATTTCTCTGAAATTAAATAAGTATGCATATTTCGTCAATGCAATGTTAAATCTATTAACTAATATACGGAATAAGCAAGCTAAGATTTTCTGACAAAATGTCGGTGTCTAAAACGACCAAAATTGTTTATAAAAAAATGTATATCCAATGAGTGAAACAATTTTATATTAATTACTAAAAAATATATTTAAGCAGCTCGTGTTAAAATTTGAGACAAGTCTGTTTAGCAGTTTTCGAGTAATGTTGCTCACCGACTTTGAGAAAAACGCGTTTAAAGTCCGGCCTCTCTGCTTTCTAAAATGTGTCATCATCTGAAATGCAAAATAACGTAACAACATTTTCGGAAATTTACTGTGGCATGAATGAGACACGAAACAAAATGGAACATGAGTGGACAAAAATTTGCATATTGGTAAAAATTGTTTATATCTGAGCGCAGAATCTGAAAATGTTGATCATATTATATGTAATATTATGTATGCGATTTGAAGTAATGAAGCGTAATCAATAAGACACTCAATTTCGAATTTTTCGTTGATACGTTATTTTACATTTCAAATGACGATATGTACATTAAGAAAATATAATAAAAAAATTGATTTTTTTTTAATTCTAACTGTATATAACCCCTTAAGGCTATCATAGCAAAGTTAATTCGCCTCAACATTCTTATTTTCATTATTCCAAATCTGCTTAAATCATATCATGAATTTATCATTTGCTCTAATGAGAACTTTGTGTAACTTTAACTCGTTATGGTCCTGTTATTCCGCATCAAAACCATAAGCATCTCCGTGAGGAAAGAAATGTGCCTTAAAATGCGACAATAAATTCTCGTCTAGTTTTTCTCGTTCATTATTCCAGAAATAATAATGCGTTGAGTAAATACTTATTAGAAAAATTTGTATTCAAAGCTTAGCGAGTCTGCTCTCTTAAGGCATTCGGTTCACATAATTTATCAAATGGCCACCGAGAATATAATGGATAGCTGCTATTTTTTTCTGTACGTCGCTGTTATTTTTTATTTTCGCATTCTTTATGTCTTTGCTAGTTCAACAAACAAAAAATAAAAACACTTTACCGCCGCCATTTTTTTACTCGCCTCATGTTCCGCACTCAATACCTTTTAACATTTGTCATTTGCATAGTGTCTTTTAAATGTTTTACACTGTTTCTCTTTCTTTTCTTGCATAACATGCATTGCGTGCTGTTTTTAATTTCGTCCATGACAGATAAGAGCACAAATATTGCCTTGTTAGTCATCGGGGGGCCAATCGGCCTCATCAGCATTATCATCATGTGGATCGTCCTCCATTATCGGTGCGCAAAATATAGAAGACATCAGAAGCGTTGTGAATATTTTCAGGTAATTCAAAGTACATAAGAATATATACTTATTTTGTAGAATATACGGCATAATATTGTGTTTTTAAATTAGTCGTTGCAACCAAAATTTCATAAAAAACGATTCAGGATATTATAATTCTCAGCAGAATTGCATAAACCTCAACAGTTTTGTTTTCCAAACGCTGGTTTGTTATAACAAAAGGAGTATATATTTATACAAAAAAAAAAAAAAAAAAAATTCACATATTTTAATGTTAGGGCCAAAATTCAGCTTTATTACAAAGATAAGTGTTAGATATTATGTTTTACAAATGATTTCGAGCGATGAAATTGTCCCCATTTTGAAATTGCAGCTGGATTTGATCAATAAAGTGCTAGATATTATCTTCAGTATTAAATCACACAATCTTGGGAGCCCTGTCACAAGAATACAACACGAGTTAATGCGATCACCAAAAGTATCCTTAAATCTTAAATTGGATGTTTCGTTGGTTGTATGGCATTTAGTGCTTATTGGAACCATCCACATCAACATCCTCCAACTCAGGCACGAAAATATATTTAATCATAGTTTTATAGTGTTATAAGAAAAGTGATGATGCAATTCTTCCTCGAGTTGGATTTTTTAAACCCACAAACCAAGATCCCTTAAATCTTAAAATCGGAAATATGAACGCAGCTACAATTTTTTTGCGCTATGGCGTATGGATTTACTCGGACCTTCCTCGATACTCTGAGTTGAAGCCCCAATAGCCTCTTCGGTGCGCAATATACGGCGTCTCTGCGCATTGTCCACTAGAGTAAACGTTTAACGAAACAGATCCATGGTTGCTTGAATTACCTTAATTACTCTGCTGGGGAATTATGTCTACCGAATATTGAACGCAGAGCGCGAAATGGTAAACCAAAGTGAAATCAAGAAACAAACTAACTAAAAAAGTTATTGATTCATTAAAAAAAACATGTACTATGGCAAAGATCGAAGGCGCCTTCGGGTGTTGGCAATATGAAAAAATGTAGCAAAAGGATTCAACCTCGTTTTTCGACGAAATGGGGAAGGGATCTCAATCAATTTTAGTATCATATTAACCTGTTTCGAAGGTCATATACTCTCTTCATTTTTTTACTGTATTTTACTTCTTCTTCTTTTTGAGTGGCGTAGTCACCGCTTACGCGATTATAGCCGAGTTAACTACCGCGCGCCAGTCGTTTCTTCTTTTCTGTATTTTACTTCCCGATGGCGAAAATTAAACTAAAACCATCCCCAAATGATATATAGGTATATGAACTCGACCGAAGAGGCTAAATTTAATATACTGATATATTAGTTCAAGATCAATTAATTGATATTAAGCTCCAAACCAAACATATATTTCTGTAACTTTTAAGAAAAATTATAACGAGAAACTTTAATTTATTAAAATTTCACACATTTTGCCCAAGCTAAACGGTTTAAGGTCAGGAGAAAAGTAATAAGTCATTATATAGGATATTTTGGGGGCAGAGAAATTGAAGGGTTGATTGCATAAATTTTTGACAATCCTCAGCTGTACTCGAGCACTTATTTTCAAGCTATTTAATTTAAATATTCATAAACATACACATATATTTGGAATAAAGTCAGCCGGACTCGGAAGTCGGCCACAATGTATATAAATTATTAAAGGGGATCCGTTTCGAAGTTCCTTTTTGAAGAAACAACACAGAAACTTTAAATTTAATGGGGAATGTTTACATTTTCCTGATTCCACCTTCCCACAAACCACACCAAACCGTTGTTTTTTGTTGTAGAGCGAAGCAGTTTCGCTTGCAAAAGTGGAGCGGCTTCAGTTCTTGCACAAGCATCTTGATGATCTAAAATATGCCAAGACGTTCCATACATCAGTTTGAGTTGATGCGAACGGCGCCGAATCGACTCTTCTCGGTCTTCGTGCTATATATTCTCTTCAATACTGAACAAAATAACACCATACGACTTACACATGATCCATGTATTGAAAAATGTACTACTACTTGGATCATTTTATATATTTATATACTTACAAATAAAATTAGGTGAATAAAAGTACAAGTATTATATTAGGTTGTCAAAAAAAGTCTTGCGGTATTTTCGCTAGTTGGCGCTGAGAGCGCGTACTTCTAGTTTTATTCGTCGCTTGGGGTCATGCTATACCTTCTTGGAAAGCTCATTTCACGCGCTAACACGTGTTTGATTGAGTGTCGTTTCTTTTTAGTCGTTCGTGTGCTATAGCGTCGCAACATGGAGCAAAATATAGAAAAAATATGGCGTATTTTACAGTGCTACTACGATAAAGGCAAAAATGCATCTCAAGCCACCAATAAAATTTGTGCAGTTTATGAACCCGATACAGTATACATTTCCACCGCACAACGATGGTTTCAACGTTTTCGTTCTGGTGTAGAGGTGGTCGAAGATGCGCCACGCTCCGGAAGGCCTGTCGTCGAAAATTGCGATAAAATCGCTGAACTGGTCGAAAGAGACCGGCATAGTAGCAGCCGTAACATCGGTCAAGAGCTGGGCATGAGTCATCAAAACAAAATTTATGAACAATTGAAAATTCAATAAAAAAAATACCGCCAGACTTTTTTGACAACCTATTATTATACTCGGCAGCAACATGTTGCAATGCGGATAACAATCACATCATTCTTCATAAAATATTATAATGAAAACTTCTCAAAGTTATTTTGAATTTGATAATATGATCCAACCAAAATTATTTTAGTATTTTGCTTCCACATTCATCCTTGTGCATAAGACCAATACCAAAAACCTCTCAGTATCCGATTACTTTAATTATATATTTAGAGGGATATATTTAGAGATGCATTAGCATTGTATTTTTGGTACAAATTTACAGAGTAGTAATTAATTCAATAATAATGAGAACACACCACTGTTCTCATACTTTATGCTCTTTTGGCGCGAAGATGCAGCGTCATTCTTTCGAGGCTTCCTACACCTGCACAACAGGTGATTAAGGTCACTGTGCGTCTATTGTATTTTAATGATATTCAATTTTGTAGTTGCTTTTTGTACGCGCCGGTACTTGCCTGCGGGGAAACACTGGAAATGCCCTTCAACGCAACAGGCATTACCAAATGATTGAGCTTAATAACATTTGGCAATTAATTAGCCACAATGACGCACAGACACGTGCGCGGAGACTTGTAGAGTGGTACCTACTACTTCATTAGCCTGAAATACGAAACGAATAAGTGGACGTGCCCCTTCTTCATATAACAAGCAATTTGCCTCAAGTGCCGCATAATCTCAAGTTTTAATTTAAATTTTAAGAGGCCTACCGACACATACGAGCGCTATACTCACACAAGCAATTCGTCATCTAAAATGCAAAATAACGTAACATCACTTTATGCCAATAAGTTATAAGTTTACAGGCAAAGTAGAAACGATATAATGAAACAACTCATATTGAAAAAAATTTTAGTTTTGATTATAAAATGGTTATACATTGGTTACATTTGACAGTGGAAATTTTATGCCACATATGCTTGTATGTAATATGATGTACTGAATCGCAAACAATAAAAAACAGCTCAATTTAGACTTTTTTGACAAACGTTGTTTCGAATTTTAGGTGACGATGTACAGGATAATGCTTTGAAATTTAAATGAAAATATTTTTCTTAATAATAGTGGTTTTGCGGTGCTTGCATCGAGTTATTTACATGCGTGTGTGTGTGCTTCATTCTTCACTTTTTTCAGGACCTTGAAAATAAAGCCCCTATCGATCCAAAGGGGACATTTGACTTTCCAGCGAAAACCTTGCTCACCTCACCAGAAGACCTGACGCAGTTTCAATTGGATCTTGAGGAGAAAATATTATTCAACGATGCCATGGAAATCGACCGCAACGATATTACGTTGCACGAAATTCTGGGTGAGGGCGCGTTTGGCTTGGTGCGTCGTGGCATATACATCGATGGCAAGTCGGGCGTGCGCGAAGTGGCTGTCAAAATGTTGAAAGGTATGACGTTAGACATTTCGACACCTACCAACTAGTGGTGTCATATTCACTTACAAAGTTTTTGGCTACTTTCGTGCTGTACGCTACTTTGCACTAGAACCGTTATAATATCATACACAAATATATGCATAAGTATGTCACCACGAGTATTAATTAAAAAACTTCTGCTATTAATTGCGAATAGATCGTCCTTCGGCCGATGATGTGCGTGCTTTCCGGCGTGAAATCGAAGTAATGAAATCGGTGGAGCGGCATCCGAACATTGTTGGCATCATCGGACATTGCACAAAGCGTTACAATGAAATGCTTCTACTGACGGAATACTGCAGTTTCGGCAATTTGCTGGATTTTTTAAGGTAATTTATTATGGAATTTTTATATGTGAATGGCAGTCGTTGTTTGATGCTACTAATTTTATTGAGATTTTTATTATATATTTTTGAACTGTATGAAAGTGAATGCAACTTTTATTTAATTGTGATATTTTATATTTCCCAATAAAATCTTTTTATAGAACTGCACAAGCAAACTGTATGAAATCAGAAAAAATATTGCCCTTTGCAGAAAACACATTCACTTTATATATATATATATAGTATATTATATAATTGTAAATAAAGTGCAACACTTCATTGCAAATGTCATTTATGGAACTTAAAGCACATCATAGAGGGAACACAACACAGCTTTTGTTGCTCTGGTCCACAAACAGTGGGATAGGCGGACAGACAGACATTCCTAAATCGACTCAGGTTGACTACTGCTCATTTATGTATGTATAATATATATTTGATTAGATCCTAAAGATTTTCTTCACGGTGTTACAAATTTCGTGTCAAATTTAATATACTCTGTTCGGTGTTTCAATCGCGGGGATATCTAGACTTGTAGTTAAAAAAAATTTCTGTTTTATTCAATGAATTCTTTGGATTTCAAAAGTCATTGGCATGTCTTCTAAAGTAATGTTGTAAATACCCAGTAATCGGTACTTTATACTGATTTTAGTGAATGGGAGTGTGAGACATCGACGAAAAGTTATTTTCTCAAATTAAAATACAGATTTGAACAAGTTATGTTATGTTGTTAAAAAATAAACGTGAGCGACTCTTTCAAAATCCTTGACAGGCTCATGAATAGTAAGCACAATTATATTCAAAAATATTAAAACTATAGCAAAACGAACGGTATAGGTCGGTGTAATTTTACTTAATTGAAATAAAAACACACAACGTTCTTATGGTATATTTAACATGGAATTTTTTTTACCTTTTGTAATAACTTTTTCTACGAAGAAAGTAAACCTACAACTTTGAAATAATGATAGAATATAGGAGAAAGTATCGACACGAAAAATTTGTCATATTGTGGCATACTTCCACGGCATTATTCGTGCAAAGTTTTATCTAGTTATAACGTGTGATCCATGCAGAGGTACTTTTTATAATGGCCTTTTTTTGACAGAGTCCTGCTAAGCTTTCATACTATTTTTGTTCATTATTGTTTGGCATTACAGGTTTAGGAATCGTTGAACTTTATTACGAAAACTCAGGTTCTGTAAAAAATGTGTTTCGCGCGTTAGATTCAACTTATAGCAGAAACAGTCAAAAACGCAGAATCGTGGGTTGTGTCAGCAGATGTAAGTGCCCAGTGAAAAACGCTACTCCCTTCTCTCTTTGACGTCGGATGACGTGAGAATCTACAGCATTTTSGTTTTTGCCGTCTAAACGTGTCAGCTGATTGCTCTCACAACCCAGGGTTGCCAATATCTATATACTGTAGTAATTATCAACTTTTATAATTCAATCTGTTCAATATGTTTGAAATTTTCTTAAAATAACTCAAAATTGGAGTCGAATGCTATTATTTATAAATATATAAACTATTTTTAATAGTTTGTTTTCAGTTTTGATATTTTATATTATAAAAAATTGTAATTGAAAACATAGAAGTGTACAAAACTATATATACGTATTGAGCAATGGTAACATTGTGCAAATGAAAACAAACAAAGATGGCTGAATTCTGCGTTTTTGCCACGTTTTTCACTGGGCACACATTTTGCCAGTTGATGGCTGAAATTGAAGCTCGTGATTTCGGCGATATTTTTTTTCAACAAGACGGCACCACTTATGACATAAGACTGAGAAAACACGTCGATAATTTGACTTTTTGTGCCAATCGATTGTTCACCAAGAGTGTGTGATATCACTCCGTTAGCCTTCTGCCTGTTTGGATTTGTAAAGTATAAAGCGTAAACACGTGTATCATTCGCCAGTCGAAATGAGTGAAAGGATCATCGAAAATTCTATTGAACTGATGTACCATCTGAGACGTAGTCGCGGCCAACATTTGAAAGCGATAATATTGAAAAAAGAAATGATATTATTTCAAATCATAATAAACATTCCTTATTAAAGTTACTTTTTTTATCCAAAACTGTTATAAGTATATAATTGTATCAGCAAATATTTCTTTTGACCATTCTCGTGTAACTTGTTCTATTCTTTTCTGATTTGTATAGAGCTTCAATTAGAAAAGAAAATTATACCCGAATTGTATATAGAGTAAAGACGAGAGTTACTCGTTTTAAAACTGATATTACATTTAAATTATTATTGACCATATCACTTGCCCTATGATTTTAGAAATTATTAATAAATTATATTATTGGCTCGGGTGTTCTAATTTACAATAATAGTAGACATACTTGGCTTGAGCACCTTTTGTGGTGACTCTTGCGATTCGTAGATGGAAATTCGGTCAATGAGATTCTTTTTCTTGCTTGAAAATCGTCAGGAAAGTGTTAGAGAGATGTCAAGAGATCGAGACATTCCTCGCGAGTCCGTTCAAATGATTTTGCTGGATGTTTCGTCCCAATAAAGCTGATTTTTTTTCAAAAAGAGTACCGTAAAAAGGTATTTTTGGAAATGCTTAATAGAGAGGATCGTCCGCTCCCACCTTCATGGATTTTACACGATGATAATCCACCATCGCATCGAGCTATAATTGTGACAGAATTTAAAGCTAAAAAAATATTGATTAACCACCGTAGATTTGGCTCCGTGTGATTTTTTCTCGTACTCAAACTGAAATTGCCGCTCCGTGGAAGCCAGCCGTTTGCAGTCGATCATATTTACGTTGTATTTACAATTTCCGGGTACTCTTTGTCACAATGTATGATGTAAGCTAGTGGAATGCCATAGTTATAGACGGTCTTTATCTGGAAGCAATCTTAACAAAACACAACTTAACCTTTTGTGAATGATTTTTATTCCAGTGTTAACCCAGTATGTTTAAATAGCTTGGCATCAAACTATATGTAATCGAAGTATTAGTATTGCCTGTTTGTTTAACATAATAATGTTGACGATTACATAACATCATGCATTCTGATTTTGCCTTTATAATTTTGATAAACGTATGCATATATATGTACATATGTACACATTTAACGAACGCCTAATTACAAAGCTTATTATTTGCATACACATATGTATATATATATGTGATATGTATGTTTGCAAAAACCTTTATGTGTTGGCCAATAGAGTACAGGCACAATGGATTTAATTCCCCAATTAGTATATTTATTGTTTACTTTTATGCAGTGGTCTTATGCAGGCGATTATGCAAATGCGTGTCTTGTGGTCTTGTGATAATAGCAAAACTAAGTTGAGACTTCTGCAACCCAGTTAGCATGAAAATAAAAGTTTAGGTTTGCATTTCTTTATCCCTTACAGCTTTCTCTGTAGATGAAAGCAATCGATAGATTGAAGTGAAAAATTTCAATCCTGGTCAATATGGTTTCCACAAAAATTATAACAACAATTCGGATATAATTTTTATGTTGTTCATGGTGCCATTTACAGGGCGTGACAAAGACCTGTTTGAGTTGAAATACCATATCTCGGGATCTGCTGGACCGATTTCAACCAAATTTGTTGCGTTCACGCCTACTTCGCATGTAACACAATTTAAAATTTCATCTGATTCTTTCATTTTCCAGTGCACAAATCAAAATCAAGTCAATATAACGAAATACAACTTTGAGCGTACAAAGCTTTTAAGGTTTGTCACTTTAGGACCAGGCAAAACCTTTCAAGCCTCGAGATGCCGAATATGTGGACTCCAGAGACTATAGTTGACCTTTGACAGAAAAGATTGGTCAATATGTGAAATATATAATTGAATTGAGAGAAAATTATTTCCTGATAATATCATTTCTGTGGGTCAAAAATGAGTTGAAACGGATCAGGGAGTATTGAGAGTTTATATAATTATTTTAGAATTTCCGGGTGTCTTTATACCGCATATATCGGCCGGTATGTGAGCAATCTCAATGAAATTACAGAACATTATGTTTTACTCATAACAGTGTACTCGTATATTTGTGTAAAATAGATAAAATTGGTCGAAAGCTTCCCCTGACCCCATATAACTAATATCAGAATTTCCGAACAACCGAAAGCTTGGGGGCAATTTTTTAGCCTGTGCCCTTTTAATCGCAAGTACTTTTAGTAAAAAAATAGATAAAATAGGGTCAATACATTCTCCTATATGTCTAACTTTCGTCAAAATTAACGGAACGTATAATGTAATATACGAAATTGATCTACGAATTATCTAAATTCCCATATAGTCCTCCAAATAATTATTCTCAATACTCTACAAACCTAATGCCAAATATGTAGGTCAGTGTATGAATTATACATACATATATAAAATTGCTTGGACTCCGATCTTTCACAAAGCAATCATCGGGCATGCTTACGTCCGACCATATTCTATAAAGAAGCTGATGCATGTTCCTTACCAGTTCCACGTCGCCACATTAGAACAGCTCGACCGAAAATCCATCGGTCCCCGCCGCTTTGTTGTTCTTCAGGCGGGTAATTGATATCCGAACTTCTTCATGGTCGGGCAATGGAACGCCTGCTCCATCGTCATCGATTGGTTAATCGGATTCGCCATCTCTTGATGTTATGCTTTCACTGACAGCCAGCAGGCTGGAGAAGTGTTCTCTCTATAATTTCGATTTGCTCTAGGCAGCCGTCACTAGATTATCTCTGGAAGCTCCACAAGTGTGTGCCCCGGTCTTGAAACCTTTTGCATTACCCGTGCCGTAAAGCTTGTCAAACTCAATACTTTACACTTTACTAAAATTTTATTCAATAATTCAACTCCATTTAAACGTCATCGAAGATCAGTTTGTGGATTATTTAATTTTGCTGTTCGCATGACGCTGCTTTATACGACCATTCCGTACTCTATCCGTGCTCATATAGCCCTTATGAATTGCAGAACTCATGAAAGGACGCTTCATCTAACTAAAATGGCACCATTTGTGGCTTATGCCCACAATTTCAATGGATCAGTCCCGGACAAAACACGTATATCGTAAGAACTTGCAGCCAATTCAAGAAGTTCATTGATCCAATTCCTAAACTTAAAGTTGCATATTCTTAAAGAGAATCAGATAAATCCGGTGGAGAAGAAGAGTATGCCTAGAAGACTGCGCCTACTAAATTATTCATATACTTAACCGACGAAGTATAATAGTGTTGTTCACCTGACTGTTGTACGTATCATTTAAAACTATGCGAGATAGATATAGTGTTATGTACAAGAAGGTGTGTTTCAAAGTAAACAGGACTTTTTAAATCTAACGCCAGTTGGTGGCGCTATTTATATGTCGACTGGTGCGTTAGAATCTGCTACTTTTATCGATTGTCCATTGACATTACATTGATTGGAAGTGCAGTTATTGAGTTTTAAGTGTCAGTATATTTGTGTTATCGATGCGAAAATGAGTTTTGAGCAAAGCCAACATTAAATTTTGTTTTAGAATTGGTAAAACTTTTACCGAAACGTTTCAATTTATTAAAACAATTTTATGGCGACACGAGTGATTTCAACGTTTTCAAAGTTGTGCGGACATAAGTGACTATAAACATGTGGGCCAATCGAAACTGTGCGTGAATTCATCAAAAATCAATCATCAGCAGAAAACATCATTGAAATTCATAGAAATGGAATTGATCTCCAAAACATTGATTTATCACATTCTGACCGAACATTTGGGCTCATGAAAGGTGTGTGCACGGTTTGCTCCGCACAAATTGACTGACGACCAAAAATTGCTCAGAATCCAACATTCGAAGGACATCATTGTGAGCGATTATTTGACCAAAGATCACATTTTAACCATTAACCACTTCCCTAGTTGCCCCGCCCTCTAGTAAATTTATATCTTCTACGTATACCACTAAAGCTACAAAAACCAAATTCCCCCAGCGCAAATATAAGAACTCTTACCGAGAGTGTGAAAATGGATGAAATCGAAAGACAACCCTGCTCACTCCCTATATAACGGTACTGTTAAAAACTACATAAAGCGCTATAAATCAGCTTGTACCGCAGCTAGGGAAGGACGTGGCCCAATTTCTGACTGACATTTTGAAAACTGAGAATCTAGTTCGCATACATACGGACGGAGTCAACTCATCTTATCACCCTGATCATTTCTATATATTTAATAGGGTTTCCGAGGTTCCCAGACTTTTTGACGGTTACAGACATCTTGGCAAAAAAAGCAATCAAATCAGTACCAAGGCTTCAATTTCCCTGTCGATTTTAAATAACTTTTATTTTTGATACGAAAAATTACCAATAAGCTTAGCGAAAAAGTGATGAAATTCATTCAAATAGGCGAATTCCCACATGAAGTTAGAAAAATGTCGAATTTTCGTTTTGACCAGGCACTAGTTTGCACGTGCCGTCGGTCGGTATGCCAATATTTACTATTTTCGTTGCACATACATTTGCACACACTGTACACATGGATTTTTTTGGAATTAATATTGTTTCATTCGCCCGCATCATGTGTGGCCCATTTATCGTTGCAGAGATGAATGGAAATATTTGTACGACTTGAATGTAAAATGTAGCAGTGCCTCAATAAATCGGATGTGCAGCAGATTGGGTCGAAACGGCGTCAAAAAACACCAGAGGCGTGGGCGCCGCAGCGTTTCGCAAACGCAACGACGCAATCGTAGCGATAGCAACAGCAACAGTCAACGCACCTCCATTGACCGTAGCTACACCAGCAGAAGCGGCGGTTGTGGCACCGAGGAGGGTAGTGGTGGTGGCGGTGTTGCTAAGGTTTTCAGCATTGACAGCAACATCATTGAGCGACTCAAGTTCAAATATAAAAATCTAAACGCGCTGCAGCAGCGAAATAGTCTTACAACAGCAACAACAACAACTCTCTATCGGCCCACATATGATATATCCGCGGCGACTACGGTAACATCGATCGCCACCATAAATGATGGCACGCCGCCGCCGCCACCCACGCCGCTGATGTCGCCGCACTCCCTTGCCGCAGACAACAAATCGTACGGATATGAGGAAATCTGTTGCAACTCATGCAAGAGTAACAAGTGTGTAAAAAACACGAAAGTGCTTAACGGTACCAATGTGTGTAGTGAGGCGGCAATGCAACAGTTTGACAACGAGCACGCAGAGCAGCAGCAAAAAGAGGGTCACTACACGCATGCGAGAAATTGTGAATGCCAGCAAAATTTATTGAATGAGGGTCACGCAAAAGCGCAACAACAGCAAGCTGTTAACGACAGTGCGCGAAAATCGTCCGGTGCGGTGGAAAATAAATCATATTTTCGGTTTCTACCTGAAATCGTGAGTGAGGCGGCACTGCGCCAACGTCAGTGGCAAAGGCGTCAAGCACGTGCTGCAGCACGCAACAGGGCGCTGGCTTTGTCACCTACCGAAAACAGCACAACTACTACAGTCACCAGCGCTGCTACTACCACTGACAATTTCGACCATGACGGCTTAAGCGGAACTGTACGCCGTCAGCCTCTAAGCACCGCCGATCTCCTGGATATTGCGCGACAGGTTGCGGTTGGCATGGTGAGTACCACAACGAGAGATTAACATGTGATGTTATTATTTCCGTTATCTACACTTTTACCCATTAGTTGGAGTGTCAATTGACACTCAAAATTGTGCTCGGCGTTAGTTGGGCGCTCTTAATTGGTAAGTAGACTTTATCGGTTGTGAATATTACAGGTACTGGTATTTATCGTGATTGTGGCCTATTTGTGAGTCAATAGTTCAGTTGGCTCTCTGCAATAACAACAGTATTTGAAAGTTTCTCAAAGAAAATCCTAGACCTTATATACTACTATGAGCGAAAATAGTAAGACTTTGTTCATAATTTATTTGGCAAAATTCATGTCGTCACCCTCAAAGTGCCAACATTTTTTCAAATACTCCAGTTCTTAAAGTCAATTTCTAGTAAAGCAATCAATGCTTGTAGTGATTCACGTTTAATGTCTTTAAAACGGTTTCCCCGGAGCGATCGTCGCAGAATACGACGTTTCATTATTGTGATGCAAAAACCTAGAGTTGTCGGCCCATAGTTGTGGCCTATTTTTAGGAATAGCTTCGCACAAACGACGCATAACACTCAAATCGTATTCCTTGTTGAGAGTTTGGCCGATTGGAAGGAATTCGAAGTGCACTACACCTCGATAATCGAAGGAAACTGTCAACATAATCTGTATTTTTGACCTGCCTCGACGTGGTTTTTTCGGCGTTGGCTCACCTTTGCTACGATATTCGGTCGACTGATCGTCTGCCGGGTCGTAAGCATAGATCCGAGACTAATCGCCAGTAATAGTCCGTTTCATGCCATTCAAGTTGTCGGAAAGAATTGTTTCACAGATGCTAATGCGAAGCGGTTTTTCGAAAAAATTAGTGATTTTGGAACAAATCGTGCTTTCACTTTTCTTATGGTTTTCACTGACCTTTCCGATATTCTAACGATGCCAGTAAGATCTCTGACTGTTCGTCATGTTCAACATCATTTGATGTTGATGGCCGTCCTGGAAGTGGTTAGTTGTTAACCCGTTCTCGACCCTCTTTGAATTTTGAATCTTGTACCAATCAAAAACACTTGCTCGCGAAAGTTTAAGTTAAAAAGTCTTACTAGGTTTTACGGACAGTAGTGTGCATATATATTCATGATAATGGCTGAGGTATATTCGTTCGTTCGCCAGTCCAGATGCAGGCTATAGATATACATACGAACAGGCAAGTAGCCTAAGTATATATTCTACATAATTCTATATTTTCAAACTATGTAGTTATGAATTTCCAAATTGCTGCAAAAGCAATAGATTTTATGATTAAGTAATAACATTTAGCAGCCTCTCTTTATAATTAAAAGTAAGCTAAGTTATTTTTCGAAATTGTAAAATCGATTGAAATTTGTGCCAATAGTATGTTATGGTAAGTGTTGAGGGAAGTATCACAAATTTTTACTACTAAAAGACATGGTGCTAATAGAATAATTCTCGTTAATTTTATTGAGATATCTTGAGCTACTACCGATATATAGTATACGATAGAAAGAAAATCAAAGCGATGAAACTCAATTTTGGGTATACCTTGAAAAAATCAACCGTAGGAAGGAAAATCGTTATATATCATCATATACCTAAATTTAGACCACAATTTCACAACTCAAAGACGAAAATCACTTCCTCTACTTCTTGCCTGGCGTAGACACCGCTTTCCGGTTACAGCTGACACAGCGCGCCAGTTAGAGCTACCAAATGCAGCCAGGTGCTTCTTTACCTGATCTCTCCAATGGAGTGCAGAAATTCCTCTGCTTCCCCCGGCGAGTACTGTATCAAATACTTTCAGAGTTGGAGTATTTTAATCCATGTGGACGACATGACCTAACCAGCGCAGCTACTGTCTCTTGATTCGCTGAACTATCAACATCGCCGTACAGCACGTACAGCTCATCGTTCCTTCGAATGCGATATAAATACACCATTACCAATGCGCAAAGGAAAACTCGCAACATCAACTCATCACTTATTGTCATCTTTCATGCCTCTGCACCATACAATGGGACGGGAATAATAAGTGACTTATAGAGTTTGGTCTTTGTTCGTCGAGAGTGAACTTTAGTTCTCAATTTCCTACTTGGTCCGAAGTAGCACCTGTTGGCAATAATTATTTTGCGTTGACAGATGAAACTATCTACGAAATGACTACGTTGGGTATAAGCAGGCTAGAGGAAGATTCAGTTTGTTCTTCGGGAAATTTTATTCAGACAAATCAGCCGATGATATATTTACTAATTTTTTACACCTTTATTTAATTTTGCTTATAGCCTATAAGATATTGTACTCGTATATTGCCCAACAGTCTTCAACCAGAAATCCGAAATTATTATAAAAGCTATATAGAAGTAATGTAAGTATCGACCACATTATTAACCTCTAATATGGTCCGATAATTTCACTATATACTGAAGTACCATATATTATATTTGCTAACCGCGTTTTGAAAAAATATGGTACGATGTTGAGCATTTCTAAACGGAAGGACTGTATTGGCGATCGAATTTGAACCCGACTACCAACATTTGCGCGTATTTTAATACAAATCCTTGCCTGGAAAATTGGCTCATGAGCCAATAGAGTTTGCTAGCGTATTCGATAGGATGGGATGCCCTTCAGTGCCTTCCGCGAATGAAAGTTGACATTATTAGAATCGCGTCGTCAAATAAAGAAACTCCAAGTGTCTTAAGTAGTTCAGCTATCAAAAGGCGAAAGCCCGACAAGATGAGTGTAGTAAATGCTTACACGAATCGATTTAATAATTTTCAGAATGTTTACTTTCACTGAATTTCAATGCACCTTCTTTCCATACTATCGAAAGGCAGTGGGGCTTAACAACAAAGATTAAAGCTAAAAAATACTTGGATATCGCGAGCGATAGGAAAACTTGCATATCCAGCTGGAATTAAGTTGTGAAACTTTCCGCATTTTTTAAGTGTTTAGTTGTGATTCATGAAAAATGGCGGATTCAATTGTTAATACCACAATAGTCGGAACTGATTTATGAACGCCGAGTAAGGCTAGGACGAGGTCACATTTCACAAAGTTCGAATCTACAAGAAATTGAACAGCTAGGGTGGTAAACTTTTGGAGTTTTATCGAATATATTAAGTTGTTAAATACACTTGTGAACGTAAAGAGCCTTACATTGGCTTAAATGGGGCGATTTGCGGTCAGAAGATGTTTCAAACGCCAAACCAAACAACTAATCTGTTATAAAGTTTTGACATCAAAAATCATAAAGGGTTTGCAATATTCAAATTTGGCAGACTCATATTAATCATTAGCTCTTGTATGGTAAAAATATATCTTCATAAGAAATTCCGGTCTGGTAACTATGTCTAAAACTAAAAGAGGCTGACATGTACGTCAGACAGTGCTCTCTATAACAACTGATTCTTCTCCTTGATAGGCGTGGACACCACTTTCGCGGTTATAGCCGAGTTTCCAACAGCCCACCAGTCGTTCTTCCATTTAGCTGCTTGGCCACAATTGGAGATTCAAAGGGAAGCCAGGTCCTTCTCCACCTGGTCTTTCCAACGGAGTGAAGGTTTTCCTCTTCCTCTGCTTCTCTCTGTTTTCTCATTGTTCCATCGAATGTCATATTCGTCGTAGCCAACGCCCAAATCCTTTTCAGAATCTGTCTCTCAAAATCTCGTAACGTCGTCTCATCAGATGTTGTCATCGTCCATGCCTCTGCACTATATAACAGGACGGGGATGATGAGTGATTTCTGAAATTTAGTTTTTGTTCGTTGAAGGAAATCTTTACTTCTCGATTGCCTACTCAGTCCAAAGTAGCACCTGTAGTCAAGTGTTATTCCGCGTTGGATTTCGAGGCCGAAATTGTTGTTGCTGTTTTTGTCTTCTGAGACTGATTATTACTTTTCATTGGGAGCATTTTTTACATGGGGTTAATAAACTCAACGCACAACACTGGAGCGGGATGGTTTGCGTTCTCACATTAGCTCACCTTCAAAAGGATGTTCTTTGGCGACCCAGAGGATACTTGGTCTAAGACCGGAATTCGTATGCTTCTGGAACCATATGTAAAATATCCTTTCTGGCCACTCCCAAGTCAGTGACAATTAGAAACCTTTCCTCACTTGCGTGAACTTCTGACACATCACTTCATCCTCCTATTAACCTCCGTTAACGTAATTTAGCAGTAAGTATTTTCATTTTCCTTCACCAAAATCTTCAACATTGTAATTAGAAAAAATTCCTTTTTCAATGCGGTATCATTCGGTATTCGGTCAACCTAGTACTCCTGACGAAACGGTGCATGAACACACGCTGATTTGTGTAAACTGAGTAGGAAATGTAAAACTATATTTGCAAAATAAGTATGGATCAGAATCGAAATATGTCTGCATAAACCACACCCATTTACATACTTTCATATATTTACATATATGTATGTATGTGATGTGTCATACTTGCTGCAATGAGCTTTAGAGACAAAAACCTGAGTCATAATACATACTTATGCACAAGCGTATTCAAGCGTGCAAGCTGTGTGGGCACCTATTTGCGGCTTACAAAATATTTTCATATTTCAATCTTATACTCAGTGTTAACAAAAATAAGCAAATACATACTTATATATGCCTCGTTAAACACATGCATAATTAAAGTCGTATTATACCGGATAATTCGAGCAAAATGCAAATCCTTATGTATACATACACATGTACATGCTTATTTACTTACCAACATATATTGAAATGCATTTGGTTAAATTTCACTGCAATTAATCTTATACTCGTATATGATATGTGTGTCTGATGTAGCACTTAAATGTAAGGAATAAGAACACAATTGGTTTTGCAAGTTGAAATTTTCTCATCAGTACGATGAGTGTTATACGTGGGCTGAAAAGTCATTGCGGGCCAGTAGCGAAGACACTTGATGATTTGTTACTACCGACCTTCACGCACCATATAAGTCTAGCAGATCATGAATTTGGCTTCCGGAAAGTGTACAGACAACCACTGACGGTCATTCACACCTTCACAGTGTCCCTCCTAGTAAATGGCATACTTGACATACCACCCATAATGGACAAAGAGTTCAAGTTCTCCCGGGAATCTAAAGTAACTTTTGCGCAACTTCGTCCTGAATATTATAGCAAATTAAAATTAAGTAGGTACTTATCAAAAATTGTCCCCCACATACCAAATGTATATGGTCTGAACCCGCGATGTTTTCGATGGCAACCAACCTTAACCACGCTAGTGATAATTAGATAACGGTTACAAAAACAACCTGGCTTTTCACTATATTTCACTAAACCAAAAGGGGTTACAATAGTAGAAATGAACGCCTACTGTGAAGGCATCGAAATGCTGGCGAACCGGTCTTAACAAATCCATTGCTTTAAATGAAGATTATGTCAAACAATAAATCCACATTTTTAAGTCAAAACAAAGCTCTCTCATGTTGGCTACAGACTTTTCAGTCCATGTGGTGTATATAGTATGTAAGGACATTAATTTACTGAGAGCGTAATAAAATCAAATGAGTTTTTAAGTTTATATGCATAGCTGAAAGCAGTTCCTAAAATATAAAAGTTCACGTAGGCTTCAAGGAAAACAATAAAATTTGTTTGCGTGTAGATATCTACTTATGTATAAAAATCTCAAGAGAGAACGAATTCACGCTCATACCTGCATATAAAAATGCGGGTCCTATTATTTGCCAAACTCTCAACAGAAGATATGATTACATGTGTCTTTGCATGCTTGTAATTTCTTCTTTACTCAACTGTTGTATTTCTTTAATCTCCAACGCCACAGGAATACTCTTCTCGCATTCGCAGAAATATAATTTTTTGTTGCTTAAAGTAAATTTCGATGAGGTGTGGTAAATGTTGTGTGTACATGTGGCATAAGTATGGTATTTTGACGTAATAATATTGTAAAATTTTGAGTCAACTTTAAAATGGCTAATAACTAATTGTTATCTAAAAATAGGCTATCAAATATTACTACATAATCTTAAAAAGCTTAAATACTTTAATAAGCATGTTATACTAAAAGGGGGGTCTTTCATACAAAGCTGTTTTGATCTTTTCATTGGGTGTATTTTTCTTAAGTGGCGGGTTCCAAACCCATAATCCCCAGCGGGAACTGCGTAGAATACTTTCAGAGCTGGAGCTTTCTCATCCATTCGGATGACATGAGCTAGCCAACGAGCCATTGTTCCTTAATTTTTTGAACGTTGCTAATAATTCATACAGCTTATTGTTCCATCGAATGAGATATTCGTCGTTCCCAATGCGCAAAAGACCATAAATCTTCCGCAGAAACTTTTTCTCGAAAATTCGTAACGCCAACTCATCAAGGCCTGGCTATAACCGCGTAAGGGGTGTCTGCGCCAATAAAGAAGGAGATGTCATGCAAAACACAAAGTATAAACTCATTAAAGGTAAACATTGAAGAAAAATTTAGCAAAATGTATAAGATCCTTTGGCTTCAATAGCTTTTGAAGACACCTCAGACTGAATCCAGTAAATTTTAAAAATTCTTGGAAATGTCTCGCCCTAAAGGAAAGTGGCCTCAAAAATTGTTTCCTGTCTGGCTTTATTTCACGAAACTGTAATTTTTGCCAATGATATTTACCCTTTCTAATAAAATTGTAGTTCTTTTTTAGCGTTTAATATCAATTAAAGAACAAACATGTTTACACACAGATTTCGCAAGTCCTACCTACTTATGCTGTCCAAAAATCCTGATGGAGCAATATATCCTTTGCTTTTCGCATAATTTCCGCACCGTTATTTAATGGTACCGAACTGAACTAGGTTCAATAGTCGTAAAACGGTTTCGCCGAAATACGATTGCCGTCTGCAGAGATTCGTTTTCTATACAATACAAAATTCAAGTCTCTATAAAATTAGGGAAATAAAACCATATTACTGACTTTTTTCTTCAAAATACTTAAAAACATTAAAGTAATTAAGTGGAATTAACTTTTCTTAGTAAGAATGTGTCAAAAATAAATCCTGCAATTCGCTTTTCTAGCTCCTTATCGCATACAAGTACCATATAATGATTGTCGTATCACCCAATGTAATACGTAACGCTTTATTTCAATGGATTTCGACGATGTCTTAGATAACCATTTCCTCCATCTCATCGGTCTATTCTAACTTGTATAGATCTATAGCATCCTTCGAAACAATTTGGATGCAATAAATACACTCATATCTACGAGATGGCCATGGTCGTCTGTATAGACGCGAGCTAGGTCCTTAGGTTGATTTGACCACGGATCACTAAAACAAATTAAGCTCTTGTATGGAAATCTATTTTATTTGTGAAGAGTGTTTCACCTTCGGTGCAACCGAAGTCAAACTTTTTTCGATTTCTGGTTTCTGGTTTCAGTTGGATGCATCACTCTCATTGTGTTGCTGTAAAATGTTAAATCACTTCTACCAAATAATGAAAATTACATGAATTGTTGTTGTAATCAAGCGGCTACATCACTCTGTATATGTAGACATATGAACATTAGGATGACTCTTGATTTGCAATGAGCTCAAATTCTTGGTCTCCCCCCGTAGAAATATTCCAAACAACAAAAAATTAATTTATATAAAATTTCATTCCAATCAATTTAGATTTAGAGTGGCTCCCGGCGACCGAGATCTTCAAACATTTTTAATTTCTACTTTATTTAACTTTTAGCCGTCCATACTACGTGTATTGCGACTTCATTAGTACCATTCTATCTAATATCTAAAGTTTCTTATCATTCCAAAATCACTAAAACCTTGTAAATTGGTTAAAATCAAATTGGTAATGAATACGTAATTTGTATGGTAATATTTTTATTAAGATGAATTGCGGTACTTTCCATTGCAATGGAAATCTAATATTGGCAATAACACGCCAAAAAGTAGAACGACTTCCGGTTACTGTTACTTATAAAAACGGTGAAAAAATAATAGGAGCCTCGGAGTTATGTGCTGCAACTGCTTCCGAAATCGCTGATGTTTTGTATGAACTTTTGTTTGAATGGAATTAGAAAGAACGCATTGTAGCCTGTTGCTTTGATACAATATCGGCAAACACGGGCATATAGAGCGGATTTACAACATTGCAAGAAAAAATACTCGAACGAAAACTACTATATTTACCCTGCCGACATCATATGTACGAATTTTTAGTGAGAGCAGTTTTCGAATGTTATACTGGTAAGTCAATGATTTGCTACAAAATGACGATCTTAAAACAATTTTAAATGGCAATGAAGATAGCATTACGCTTTTTTGTAAAGAAGAATTAAAATAAGAAAAAACGTTAACTTCGACTGCACCGAACCTAATATACCTTTCACAAGTGAATTTCTTTTAGTAACTATGTGTTCAGTTTATATGGAAGATATATGCTATAGTAATCCGATCTGAACAATTTTTTCGGAGATTATATTATTACGTTAAGCAGTAATCCAAGTAAAATTTTGTGAAGATATCACGTCAAATGAGGACGTTTTCCATGCAAGCATTCTATGACAGCTATATGTTAACTTATCTGAATAATTTCTTCGGAGATTACATACTTGGCTTATAAAATAATCTATACCATATTTCGTGAAAGTATCACGTCAAATGCAAAAGTTTTCCATACCAACACTAGATTCCGATCATTCAGTTTGTATCGTAGCTATATGCTATAGTTAACCGACCTGAATAATTTCTTCGGAGATTAAATTGTGGCCTTAAAAAATAATCTGCACCAAATTTCGTGAATATTTCTTGTTAAATGTGAAAGTTTTCTATACAAGAAATTTTTCCGATCGTTCAGTTTGTATGGCAGCTATATGTTATAGTGGTCCGATATCGGCAGTTCCGACAAATGAGTAGCTTCTTGAAGAGAAAATGACGTTTGCAAAATTTCAAAACGATATCTTAAAAACTGGAAACTAGTTCGTATATATACAGGCAGACAAACGGACAGACAGACAGATGGACGTGGCTTAACATACTGATCATTTATATAATACGAGTATATAGTATATACTTTATAGGGTCTACAGCCCTTTCTTCTGTGCGTCACAAACTTCGTGATAAACTTAAAATACTCTGTTCAGGGTATTAAAATAAAATAATTAGGGACGGTTACAGAGAATTACTGGAATTGACTACTATATGCTGAGGAACAAGCGATAACATAAAATTTCGTGGACCTGGTCGTATTCATCATGCACGTTGGATGCCTGCTTCGTGAAAATTTTAAGTTAACAGTATACGAATAATATATAATTATTTTATCATTCCCTTTTATGTCAAGTTCTGGTTTAATTCCGTTAATCCAATCCACCTAAAGATCTTCATGATGTAACGTTTATTAAGGGGTTACATGGGTTTACGGGTTTTAAAAAATTGATTTTGTTTATTACCTTATTATGTTCTATAACATTTCTAGAATATTGTCCTAAATTTTCAAGTAGATCGGAGTAATAGTTTCGGAGATACAGCCTTGAGAACTTGTGCCATCAAAGCTAGCTAGGCTGAGCCGTTGAAGTCGATTGGAAAGATAGATTTCTCGTTAACTACTCAAACGATCTACTTGGCACAGGTTTTTGAGATACAATTCTTAAAGACTTGGACGAAGATTTTTTTTTCGAAATTCTTATTTCACTTTTTTCATTCGTCCAGTTCTAAATTAAGGTTTTAAGTAAAACACGTATTTCTTTTCTTGAAAATTTTATTTCCTTTAGGGAAATTCCAAACCCAAAAATTCAGCGACCACGCTAATGTTGACAGTAACGGTATTTTTTTGTAGTTTGTATGTATATACTGCATTAAGAAAAATTATCATGCAAACCCGCTTAAACATCCTAAATAGAATCAAATATTAATTAAGAATACAAGCACTAAATTTTACCCTTATTAACAATAGAAAACTTTCAAAGTCGCTACATGAGATTAAAGCGAGCAACATCTCTAGTTTTCATATAAGCATAACTAATAGTGAATGGTGTTTACAACTTATAATCCGGCGTAATGCAGGTGTTTAAAAATTCAAAAAGTTGCCAAGGACAGCAGAGAAAGGCACACATAGGAATAAAAAATATATGAGTATATAGTATGTAAGTAGATATGTATCTACATATACATATACAGAGTGTAGTAGCTGGCTGTTTACAAAAACAACTCATATCTTGTATTTTTCATTATTTGGTAGAAGTGACTTAGCTTATTACATTAACATATGATGTGATGAATCCAATTGCAAACAAAAAAAATTCAACTTCGGTTACAGCCAAACTATGAAAATCTCCACAAATATCACATATATGATATAAGTATATCAGATTTAACTGCCAGCGGTATTCGTACTTGCCAGAATGTTCGAGCGACGAAGTTTTGTTAACGATCTAATATATAAGCTGCAGCAGACCTAGTTATAGTAAGATTGCCACTGTGATGTGGGCTAATGAGATATAAAGTTGTTAGTTCAGTTAATGAGTTAAGTTGTTGGAATTAGAAATAAAGATTAGCGTATAGCTATTAAAGTGGGACTTTTATTTAACAATCCACTAATCGAGCTCAAGAGTGAGTTCAGTATACGATTTATCGAGAAATACCTTACAATATGTATTAAGTCTGTTTTTCTCAAAACAGCTTCATAGCCAAGTGGCGAGACAAATAACTCGCACATTTTTGATGATCGCCTTTTTGAGAGTACCTTTAAAATTGGATTTTGTACAGAATTGCATAGGGAAATTACGTTTTATTCAACACTTTTTAAAGTCCTATTATTTATTAAAATATTTCTGTTCAAATGTCTATAATTTTTGAATGCATAAATTCAGAAAAAGTCCTTACGTAATTCTTTATGGGTAATTTTATGTAGGTTAATTTTTATACTCTCGCAACAATGTTGCTAAAGAGAGTATTATAGTTTTGTTCACATAACGGTTGTTTGTAAGTCCTAAAACTAAAAG
>NW_017534741.1:643513-705954 GCF_001853355.1 Bactrocera latifrons | reverse complement strand
TTTTTTTTTTTTTTTTGTATTCCTTGACGACAATTGTGGTGCTGAATGTCCCGCCGTCGGCTGCTTAAAACAAAATCGATCACAGAAACATCGGACGATTTGTTCATTACATTCAACAAAATTAATCGAAAAAACATTTTTTAATCAGCGTGAGGTTCAAAATTAAAAGTGTTCCATTAGTTTTGTAAAGAAATAATTATATAATAAAAAAAGGAATGAATCAGCACAATATTACAATATTTTATACGATTGGTCATAGAGTGTTACGAAGATTAAAAATCTATAAAAAATATATGAAATTTCTAAATGCTGATGTCAAATAAAAGAGGCAGAAAAGTAGTTGAAATTTAAAAATTTTTGAGAGTAATTTGCACAAGCGTGGTCACATTAGACAGCAAATGACATACTAAAACACCTCATCGTACTGATATGTAAAAAAAAAGCAATCAAGCTCAAAGGTAGAAAAAATGTCTCCGCGATCATAAAATTACATTATACCTACCGTTTCTGACATATAACGTTTGAAAAAGTTATAAAATAAAAACAGGCTTCTCCACCTTGTAGATGAAGTGGTAACATGTGCATGTGCAAAAATATGCAAAAGTTTTTCTTATGTACTCCGTAGCTCTTCGCATAAATCAGTAAAATTGATATTTGTGCATCATATTTTTTTTCCAATTTTGACTTCTTCGATTTTTCAACAATGCCTTCTTTTAATTCTTTTCAGCTACCAAATTGTCGTCCAACTTCATTAACTCTTGAGGAAAGAAGACCCCAAAGATTTCAATTGGATTCAGGTCCGGACTTATAGCTGGTCAATCCAATAACGGGATACTTTTTGACTCGAGAAATTACTTCGTAAACCTTGAAACATGTATAGGGACATTATCTTTTTGCAATATCCAGTCTTCGCCATGAAACATTTCCTCAAATGATATAAGTTCGCTTTCAAGGAGCTCTGTATACATTTGTGAGCTAAACATTACCCATACTATGAGAGATACACCGCCATAGTTACGCCTATAGCAAGTCCGCCGGGGATGCCTTGGATCACGCCAATATTTCTTATTTAAATCTGGATCATCCAAATTAAACTTTTTCTCATCACTGAAGACCACCTTTTTAAACTAATTTTCCGAAAACTTATATAATATATTTCGAAAAATGTAACTCGAACTTTGCCATCATATTTCAAGTGCAAATCCTTTCGACAAATCTGTTGTACCCTTTGCCTAGTTACTGGCAATTTCGTCTACTTCTTCTTCTTCTTCTTAATTGGCGTAGACACCGCTTACGCGATTATAGCCGAGTTAACAACAGCGCGGCAGTCGTTTCTTCTTTGCGCTACGTGGCGCCAATTGGATATTCCAAGCGAAGCCAGACCCGTCTCCACCTGGTCCTTCCAACGGAGTGGGGGTCTTCCTCTCTCTTCCTCTGTTTCCCCCGGCGGGTACTGCGTCGAGTACTTTCAGAGCTAGAGTGTTTTCGTCCATTCGGAAAACATGACCTAGCCAGCGTAGCCGCTGTCTTTTAATTCGCTGAACTATGTCAATGTCGTCGTATATCTCATACAGCTCATCGTTCCATCGAATGTGATATTCGTCGTGGTCAACGCACAAAGGGCCGTACATCTTTCGCAGAACTTTTCTCTCGAAAACCCGCAACGTCAACTCAACAGTTGTTGTAATCGTCCAAGCCCTTGCACCATATTGCAGGACGGAAGTTATGAGTGACTTATTGAGTTTGGTTTTTGTTCGTCGAGAGAGCACTTGCTTCTTAGTTGTCTACTCACTCCTGCGTTGGATTTCCAGGCTAATATTGTTGGTGGTGTATACGCTGGATCCAAGATAGACGAAATTATCTACAACTTCAAAAGTTATGACTGTCAACAGTGACGTGGGAGCCAAGTCGCGAGTGCGACAACTGTTTGTTTGAAGACAGGAGATATTTCGTTTTGCCCTCGTTCACTGAAAGAGCCATTTGTTTTGCTTCCTTGTGAAGTTTGGAGAAAGCAGAAGTAACGGCGCGGGTGTTGAGCCCGTATATCAATATCATAGTCAAAGGAATAATATCGGATATATAATTAATTGTACTATCAATAAAAATGTTTGCACAAATATCAATTTTACTGACGTATACTTTTTGTAAAAATAAGTTAGATTTCCTATTCGCTTTATAGTAATAAGCAAAAACTATAAGCTTTGACCGGAGACTTAAATCTGGTACCACGGAGAACAGTTAGTCCTTGGAGTTCGCTCCAGTCTACTCATTGGGTTGGACCCTTTGAGGGGATTCGTTGTGGCTGTGGTTTAAATCTAAAGGCAAATTAAATTGAAAGTTCAGTTCACTGCGGTCGGGTGCCGGATCCACAGCACGACAAAGGTTTTAAGTCGAACCCGACCAAGGTGGAAAAGGTGTCATTTGACCAATTTGAACCAAGTAATACGTGCTTTATTGGACATATGATATTTTAAGCACCGTGGGGTAAGGCCGTAGTCGACAGGTACTCCAGTAAAAACACAACGACTGTTAACGAAATTGAATAGCTGAAAACGATTCATGAGTAGAAGTGTTTTAAAAGAAGATTTTAAGCTATGTCTAACCAACTCAAAGTTATGTCAAAGTTATTCAACGTTTATATACCAACAATTCTGTTATTTTTGTATCGCAATTGCTTTCATTTTCTTTTATATTTAGCCTTTTCAAGTCAACCCGAGAGCGACTATTTCATAGTAAGCTGTGCTAATTCATCTTTTTATATTTTTACTTTTTCCAGGAATTTTTAGCAAAGAATAAAGTGGTGCATCGTGACTTGGCTGCACGGAACGTGCTCGTCGCACCAGATCGTACCATTAAAATTGCTGACTTTGGGTGAGTTTTCAGCGCTAATGAGTAGCTCTTTCATTACATAATTCGGAGTAATTTCAATCTGTTGCTAGCATATTTAATCGTTTAATAAATTAACTGTGGTAATTTTTGGGAGAATAAGCTGAACGTGATAATCTTTTGTCACAATTAACATGAAAAGAAGTGAGACAACGCTAAATCTCAAAAATTAGCTGTCATCATTTGTGAATGGATTTAATTGTATTTTACATAGATATTTATGCGACATCTGCCTGAAACTGTAATAAACAAAATAAAGAGTTTCTCTCGTTTTATTTAAGACACTATATAACTCTATTTCGCATGAAAATAAAGTTTATTAGATAGATGCACATCTATGTACATAAATCCATATAAAAAGGGGAGGTGGATATGCACCGCTTCGTGTCTTATTTATTAGCAAAATAACGAGTGTTTTTAGACGTGTGGTTTTAATGAGGCAATATTTTCTTCGAATTTCGTCTTTTTGACATAGACTTATTCGGTAACAATAGCTGCGAATCGTGCATATTTATTACCAAAATAATTGTTCGTTTCGCGTGACGTATGCGCTAAGATTTATTGCGACGCGTTGCATCCTCAAAAAGTCACTATTTAGTGTACTCTATGGGCAGATGGAATAATTGGTCGATATTTCTTCAAACAATCAAGCTAGTCATAATGCTTAAGTTAATGGAGAATGCTATAGAGTCATGATTATTGACTTTTTTTGGAGGATGTTGATGTGGACGACCTTTGGTTACAACAAGAAAGCTCTCCTTGCAATACAAATTGAAGAAAAAATGATTTTATGGAAAGGAAGTTTTAGTGAGTGCATCGTGGACCTGTGACGTGACTTTCAGCATCGTGCGATTTCACATCGTTGGGCCATTTTTTGTGGGGTTGAGTGAAGTCGCTTCTCTATGCAGATAAGCCCGAGACGATTGACGCCTTCGAAGAGAAGGCGCTATTGCTGCCATATGGTTCCAATTACTGCAACAAGTGGTTAGAAATTGGGCCTCTCGACAGAAATTTATAAGAGTTAGCCGCGACATTCACTAGCGAGAAATAATTTTAAAAAATTATGGAAGACTTTTATCTTTTTACTAAAGTTAAATTCTTGACTATAGAATTAAATTATATCATTTTATTTCCGCATGAAAGCCACATGTATAAAAAAAGATTTACAAAAGTTTAATCTTTTGCTTGAAATCGTTGAAGTAGTATAGTAGCCTCATGAAGTTTTCCGTAAAGGAAACGATATCTGATTCTCGATTCATACTTTAGACTGATTCAAATCACAGCACATTCTATTCTATTATAAGATAGTAGAAACTAGAAAACACTGAAAGCTCTAAAATCGCTTTATATTTGGCGAAAAGAACCGTGAAAATTACATTCATTCTTGTAATTAGAAAGAAAATGTCGCATTTACTTTGTTATAATTTAATATTATATTACATTACTGAAAAGTGAAAAATTTTGCACCATTCATTTGGAAGTTCCGGTAATAATATTAAATTTCTGGTCACAAACTTTCTGGTCTACCTGCTTAACGCTTTTACTATCTCTCTCGCTCGCTCTCTCTCTTGAATCTTTATTCGTTTTACTTGCGTGCGGCGTAAGGCAAGTTCATCGCAATTCATTATCTTTGCACTCGCATTCGCTCTATTATTAAGTATAATTATTTTTACCAACGTTTTTATCTCATTTTTGGACGGCATTGATGTTGCGCTTTTGATGATTACTGCTTACCGACATAATTATAAACAACAACAAAGCCTGAGTCGTGACATTTACCAGGAGAATGTGTATAAGAAAACCGGAAATGGGAAATTGCCCATCAAATGGTTGGCCTTGGAATCAATGACTCACCAGGTGTACACGACGCAGAGCGATGTGTAAGTATGAGAAATATTTGTAATTCGTAATTAGGGAGCTCATATAAAATTTTCTAGAGAATAGGACAAGAAAGCCATACAACTTTTATAGAGTACGAGTGCACACGAAGCCCAATGCATAAATACATACATATAAATCTATATTAAGGGCAAATTATACAAATGTGAAGCTATTTTATTTGAAATTTCATTTATGTATATTCATTACCCTTCTTCCAATTGCTGCTTATTTCGTCTGATAATTGTTTGAAAATTCGAAATAAACAGCTGCTGGTTACAATTTTGTTACAAAACTCTTCAATGACATGTGTTTACCTGAAGTTGTTGCTACACAACAGTAAGCACGTGAAATTAATTCTTGCTTGGCCATTGTTCAAATATTTGCGTAATTAACTTGACGGGGTCACTACTATGGTAACATCAAATATATTTAGAAATTTATGTATGCATATTCACATTAGAAACTGTCATATTGCCGGTTAAACTATTTGGTATAAAAAAGTAGAACACTGAAAATTACTACTCAGCAATAATAACTGAAGTACGCGGCTTTCAACATAAAGTATGTGCACGAAAAAAACTGGTTACATAGAAATCCGCACAGCTTAGAAATTTCTAATGGTAAAATCAAAATTCAAATTTACACGCAAAGTTTACTACATTATCTACATAATTGCATTATATTTTTTACAAAAATATTTTTAGTGGAAAATTTGTCAGCAATCATATAAACGTTCGCGTTACGGTTTTGCACAAATAGCTGGGAAATCCAGGCACATCGCCAAAAAATTAAAATTTTCAAAATCTTCGGTAACTTTCATACATACTTAAAAGACACAGTGACTCCTTATCATTGAATAGAAAGGCCGGTAGTGGTAGAAATTTTGGATTTGAATCTCCACTTGTAGCAAAAAAGTGTTGACCTATTTGTAACGAAATCCTGGACTTCCAGTACGAGATGTCACCAAAAAAGTGCAAATGTCACCTTCATATGTACGGATATGTACAGAAAGTACGCAAACGAAATGGACTACGTTCCTTCAAAGAGAATGCAGCACCAAACCGCAATGATAACCAACATGTTTTGGCAAAAGGACAATTATATGAAAAGTTCATGCCTAATTTCAACTGCATTGTAATGGACGATGAATCCTATGTAAAAGCAGACTTTAAACAAATTCGAGGGCGACAATTTTACACAGCCAACAAAAGGGAAATTCTTCTGATAAATTTAAAAATAAAAAGCTTGACAAATTCCCAAAAAAAATTCTAGCATGGCAGGTCATTTAAGAGTGCGGTTTTAAAAATGAACCTTTTGTAGGCTGTGGAACAATAAATCAAGAAATTTATGTTAATGAGTGCTTACAGAAACGTCTTTTGCCTTTAATTAAGCTTCATAATGATCCAGTACTCTTTTGGCCTGATCTTGCGACATGTCATTACGGAAAAACCACTTTAAAGTCATACCAAGACAATAGCGTGGTTGTTGATCCCAAAGAGGTAAACCCTCCGAATTACCCAGAGCTCAGGCCGATTGAGACCCATAGGGCCATTATTAAAGCGAAACTATTAAAGACGCAACATACAGTGAAAAATTAGAAGCAATTTAGGAATAAGTGGCGAAACGTCACTACAGACTTCAATAGGGATTCTGTGCAAGCGCTTAGTAAGGATGTTAAGTCTAAATTACGATTATCCGCTTATGAAAAAATATCCTGAATTCGTATAAATCCACATGTAAACTATAACTGGTATAAATATTACTGAAATTGAATAATAAACATAAGTTTTATAACGTTATACGTTCGACCAATTTGTTTTCATTTCATATATTTTTCAATTTAGAAAAAAAGTAGCTTAAAGTTCACTTGCTCTGAAATCGTAATAAGGGCTGCACAGACCGAATTTATGAAATACGCTTTTTATCTTCAGCTTCAGTTCGTCAGTTGTAGCAAATCCCTAACTTCTATTTGTAATATTATGAATACGACCAATTTTGTTCATGCTTTTGCAACATGTTGTCACAGGGTATATTAGTTTCGTTCAGCTAACGGTTATTTGTGACATCTAAGTCTAATCCATATAGATCAATATACAGAATTATGTATATAACGGGCGATCTTAGTGGAGGTCTCCTTTCAATAGCCTTTTTTGGCAGATAACGCGCGAGTCGTGTCAAGCTGCCATGACAGCTTTGTTCAGTATTGCTTGCATTTCACCATAGGAGCACTTACGGTTGAAGAGCGTTCACAAATCGAGGCCCATTTCTATCTCAATGGGTATGTAAAGAAGCAAAATTATAGCATTTGAAATGAAGAGCGACCTGAAAAGGTTCAAGAGCTGCCATTTAATCTGGAAAAAAACAAGGCTTCAATCAATATATTTACTGAGAGATCACTTCGGTGAGCAGATTATTTCATGTTTTGGGTTAATCGATTGGCCACCAAGATCGACTGTTGGAACACCGTTAGACTTTTTCCTATGGGGATAGATAAAGTATAAAGTATTTGCGGATAATCTCGCTTCGATTCAGGCTTTGGAACAAATATAACGCATGTCATTCGCCAATTACTATTCGAAATGTTCGAACGAATCAACGAAAATTGGACTCAACGGATGGACCATCTGAGACATAGCCGCAATTAATATTTGAAAGCATTTTTACGGCTGTGATCCTTGCGAGCCTATAAAATGTTCCGTTACACCCGCATTTAGTATTTCCCTACTTGTTTTCAGTACATTTTACTGAAAGCATGTAAACTTTTCATTCATATTTAAAGAAAAGGAATATCAAATGATTTTATATCGCATTTTAAATAGAAATACTCTCAAGAGATTATTGATACGTTAACATGGAACAGAAGGCATTTGTGGTACAATACTGGCTACGAGTGAGAACACACAGCAGTATTAGTTTTGCACGAAATTTAAATGAATTTACTTTCATGATGAAATTCGTAATTTTCTCCATTTCAAATATTAAACTTTCACAGCAAATTACTTTTGATTCATTCATTTCATTGTAAAGCGAGCTAAAAATATAAACAGTATGTGCTCGGCAATTTATTCTTACCACTCAACGAAATTATTACTTTAACATACATATCCATACATAGCATACATTCAGAAATACATACATACCTACATATGTACTATTTCAGACATTGTGGTCCAAATATGTATGCAATTTTTAACCCACTTGAATAATTTTAATAAAATGCAAATAAAACGCAACGCTGTTATGATAATAATGTATTCAAACACGCATGCCATTGTCTGGTGCAATTTACAGTTACTCCAAGTTTCAAGTTTTGCTCTAAAAAAGAATTCAAAGTATACAAGCTCTAGATTTTCAATTTAAACCGTGTCCAAATCAATTTACTTTTCCCATATATTTTATATGGGATTTTTTGATCTTTTGCAAAAAAAGTCTTTATCTCCGTAGCAAATAAACCCACAACTTTAAAGAATAAATAATTTTTCTAAGAAATGGTTCAGTAATTTTTTTTGTTTTCATAATCATATTTCTTTAAAAGTTATGCATCAAATGTTAGCATTCATATAGTACACCGCCTCGTATGAATAACAAAGAATGTTTTTGTCTTAATTACAATATAGGGTAGTCTTTTCGTATTTCTAATCAAACTTCAACTTATTTTTTTATATTTCTACTAATAAATAAATAAAGAATTATATACCATTTTGGTCGATCACTTTTTGCCATTTTTTCGCTAGAGATGTTATTTCATCAGTGGACAATATCCAGAACGGAAGCGAACGAACCATTATTGTGCTACACGAACTGATACAGCTTCGGCTCCGCAATTTTCACAAATTTCATTGGTGACTTGTGTGGTTCCCTTTTTTCAACAAAAATTTCAAAATATAGAGCATTTCTTAATTATTTTCACTAATTTTTGAACAGCTGTAACTTTGTTCTCACTTCTCACCTTTTTAACACTATATGGTATGACACAATGTGATTGGTAGCACTGGAGATATACTATGTGACTGCAACGAAAACTATTGACAAAATACGAAAAGACTTTTTCGACTACCCAATATTCAATTTTAAATAAATGTTAATGAAAAAAATTACTAATTTTTTGTAGAGAGGCAAGTTTGCGTTAGAATATCATTTTTGAAAGTTTGACATTTACTTTAGCTGTAGCTTTAGAACATTTAGCTTTCTTGGGTTTAATTTATTTAGACTTTTAACTATAGGTAATTGAATACTAACTTCATCCCCGTGAAATTACTTGAGTTCGCGTATAAAAATATACATATAATTGTGACCAAATGTACGGAAATTGTAAATAACACTTAAAATATTTATTTGTTCACCAATATTTATTTTGCCGCCTTTAAAGTAATCCCGACTTGATGTGTAATACACTTATGTTAACGATTTTCCCAGTCCAAGAAACACTTTTCATAAAGACTTTTTGGGATGCCCTTCAGCTCTTTTAGTGCATTTTTTTTCCTTTCTTCTATCGGCTAATATGGTGAATACGGTGTTGATCGATTTCAATCATTACCCTTTTTGCTTTCAATTCGGTCACAATCGTGACTCGACGCGAAAGCAATTTAGCTTTATCGGGACGAGTCGAACAAGAACGCATTTCAAACCCAAAATGAACTCACGAGAGATGTCAAGCTCTACTGCCATCTCTCTAACATTTGCTTGAATATTTTCAAGCACCATAACCTTCACTTTTTTTAATATTTTCATGAGTTGAAGAGGTCGAAGATCGTCTAGAACGAGGCATATACGACTTCTCGAACATTTTTGAAGGCTTTGTACCACACTAGGTTTGCATTTTTGATAAAACTGAATCACCATAAGCCTTTTTCAACATTCGCAGTGATTCCGCACACAAGATTTGGTTGGAAATACAAAATGTGTGACAAATTCTTTGTTCGGTATTTTTATCCATTGTAAAAACCGCAACACACTACTGAGGTGTACCGACTTAAGCAGCTGGTCATATTTGGCATTGTAATTAAGGACAGTCCTAACAATTTAGCAAAATACATTTTTGTTGAAATATCATTTTCCCAGGGAATTTAATTACAATTTCCAAATGCTTTTTTGTCACAATGTAAAAATGTAAATGTCATTGTGCTTTAAAACATTTAGCTTCCTTAGGTTTAACTTATTGAGACTTTTTAATATTATTGAATACTATTTATGCCATTGTTCAGTTTTTTTTTTTAACGAAGTCCAAGTTACTTCCCATTTCATCAATTATCTAGTTGTGAAGGTTAGCCGGACATAATTAGTGCATTTTCGCGCCATTTTCGACAATTAATTTGTGTGTAAAAAGACAGACATTGTAAATGTTTTGTGAAGTGCAATAAACAAAGAGCATGGATGAGTATTGTGATTGTGTTGTTGTCTATTTCTATGTTTTTCAATGAACTATTATCTGAGTCAACAGACCTAACGTTAATGGAAGGCGTGTACATTGAGGAGTATATCTGTAGTGATATAGATGACAACGAGAATGTATTGGAAAAATTGCCAGAGGGCAAATCTTCTGAGTACATTGCTAGTGATGAAGAAGAAATGTTGCTGAAATTGGGGTAAGTAACATTCCCGTGTACTTTTCAAAGGACAAGGACATTGAGAGGTCAACAGAACCGATTACAACCAATAGCACTAAACCCAGAACAGCAAATATAGTTCGACGACACCCTTCGGTTACAGTATATGCAGTTCACCGAATATCAAATATAAAATAATAATTTACCCAGTGCTTTACATCGCAAATAAAAAAAAAATTTTACACTTCACCAACATCGATTAAATACGGAATAAAGACATAAGTAGTTGCGGATATTCGTACAAAGTTTTGTCTAAATTTTCAAATTTGGTAAAATATTCAGCAGCTGCACAGCGTTGGAAGCATTGGATCTAGACATCGACAGATAAGCTTTTTAAAACTCGTGATTTGGCATTACTTTTACTGAATAATTATATGACATTGGTGGGAACTATGAGAAGTAATAAGCGCTTTTTGTTGGTTTGTGGTACTAAACAGCAGATAAGGCGATTATCAGTTCTAAGCAATCGTTTCTTCTTCAATGGATATGTCACCATTGTTCTTTGAGCACTTCGCATCCTAATAAAAAATTATTGAAAACTATCCCAAGAAGTTTTGGAGTAAACACAATTGACCACTTAGTAGAAACATAAGTGCCACAGACAAACTAATCGTTGGTCCGTAGTTGTTTTCTCGAATATGTGGCGCTGAAAAACGCTTACCCAAAAGTCATTTATCAGCTGATATTGTCCGAAATGGCTGGCCAGTTTACCCGAGTTCAATGTGCAATAAAACATTCGAGCACTGCACGATTTGCAAGAAACCTGTGTGTCCTCAACATCATACAGCGTTAATAGTTTATACATTATATGGCCTTGAACATACGCAATAAATAATGCAGGTATACAGGAAGCTGTCGTCATTTATAATCAATTTCGGGCTAATTAGAGGCCCATACACATAATCCTGAACGTTAAAAAACCAAGAATATTTTGGTACTTACCAATATATTCGCTATAAATGGGGAAATTAATTTATAATCAACAAATCTGAGAAATGTTAAGAACAAAATAAAATTTGAATCAATAAATCTAAGAAATCTTAAAAGTAAAATCAGTAAAACTAAGAAATATTAGAAAAAAAACGAAAAACATACGGTTTTTATAGAATATTGGAGCTTATATATTGGTTTTGATGAAAAGAATCGGCTTCGGCGCCACCTTTGGGACAATTTATTCCATTTTTACTTTATTGTATAATATGTGTCCCCAACATAATGATACCTTCAATAGGCTAATACTATAATAAAAAATCTCACGCGGAAAGCGATAAGTTGCAAAAATTTAAAGAAAGAAAACCTAAAATCAAAATCTCTTCCATTTCTTCAGTAAAAATAATAAAGTATTAACAAGTCCATAGATCTGGATATGTCAGATAAGTTTATATTCTAAACTAGACTTCCACATTAACATGATCGGGCTAATTAGAGGCCCATACACATAATCCTGAACGTTAAAAAACCAAGAATATTTTGGTACTTGCTAATATATTCGCTATAAATGGGGAAATTGGTTCTTCAGTCGTTGCTACATAACAAACACACAGCTTTTATTTGAATTCCATCTTTTCATATAGGATTTCTTCATTCGCTGTTTGATACACCTGTGTTCTCACATACTTATGTAAATTCAATTAACCTAAATTATATGAGAATATTTATGTATGTACGTATGTATTTGGGTCTTTCACTTTTACCCATGATGCACACTTTTTCATGCAGAAGTGCTGCCTGGTCGTTAATGAATTTTATATCTGTTTTTAAATATTTTCATATGTTTATTTTTTCATATCGGATTGGATGTCACCAATATAAATATAATAAACCACGCTGCCGTAACGAAAACTGACCTTTATGCATATTTTTTACGCCAATATAATGGAAACATTCAACAGTTGGTCGTATGGCATACTGCTCTATGAGATTGTGACACTCGGCGGCACACCGTACCCCTCAATACCGACGCATCGGCTTTTGCATCTGCTGAAGACCGGCTATCGCATGGAGAAGCCAAGGAATTGCGGACCTGAATTGTAAGTAAATCAACGATGTTATTTAAGCACACGTATATACATACATATATGTATGTATGCATCTATACATTTTTATATAAGCAATATACATATGTCCGTAAATGTTTTAAGTCTTACATACATTCCTTTGTAGAGGAAATTGAAGTTTAATTTTCCGCCTACCCATAGTTAAAACTTGATGCGCTATTTGCAAACGTATTGTATATAACTTTATACATATACTAGGTATGTATATACACATATATGTTTATTTATTTTGAATATCAGATAATCTCACATAAATATACATACATACATATTCATATACGATTCATTTACATTAAGTTGATCCTTATTGGCGGAAATTCACAACTCAATTCAAGTATAATATCACTTGCACGAGTCGCAGGACCACGCAAACCTCCAACGCAATCACAACAAACATATAACCGTACTTTGCGATAGTCAAGCCGCACTTAAAGCAACCTCTGCCTAGGAGATCAAATCGCTGCTAGTGCGCTGGTGCAGGAGAACGGCTGAATAGCCTACCGGAAAGTGCACCAAGTGCACCTCATTTGAATGCCCGGTCACAAAAGTATAACAATTTTGTGATTTACGTCAGTACCTGTGGGCGACGTATTTTTGGTACCAATTGCTTGAGGTGGATAGGGTCACCTTTGCCACCTTGGTCGGGTACGAGGCCGATCCAAAACCTCTGCCGTGCTTTTTGTTCGCCACCCGGCCGCAGTGCGATTCCACATTGGGGTTGTCCACGAATCTCCACAAAGGGTCAAACCCAATGAGCAGATTGGAGTAAACTCTTAGGGCTAACTGCTCACCGTGGTACCAGGTTAAAGTCTCTTTTAAAAACTTGTAGTTTTTTCTACTACCAGTTGAGCCCCCATAACTCAATGACTGGTGATATTTGTCGCTTGAACAACAAATGTCTTTATATTAGGACTTTAATATAAAGTCTATAATATCATTTCAAGCTGAGTATTATAGCACTATCTCTGACATAGACTATGCTGACATTTCAAGGCAAGCTCAGAAAGAAAGACATACTGCATATGGATTTTAGTCGCCTCTTACGACGGGCATGCCTTACCGCGGGTAAATTCTAACCCTTACCCGCAGGGGGAGGTCACAAAGGTATAGCCGGGAATGAGCTGGCTGATGAGCTCAACCGCTCTGCGGCATCCACTAACTTGATAGGAGCTGAACCATTCATAGCGGTGGGTCGCCATACCACCAAGGAGAAGCTCGGCTGAGAAAAATGAGCAGGCATGCGCCATGTCAAGTTGCTAATGGAGGTTTACTACCTCAGCAGGTTTAAACCTGTAATCAACCTTCCTAGGGACAAATTCACTGCAAGCTAAAGAAGCACTTATACAACATGAACCTAGCCTCTTCCCCAAATTTTTGGTTCCGCGACAGGGAGCCTAAAATCTAAAACACCTGCTAATTGACTACATTGGATCTATATCTACAAATAGAACTCACATCGCTTTACTAGAACCCAGCAATATATTGCATTTTATCAATTTGCTGAGGCTTTGTAATTTAGACAATAGACATAAGGTCGTGGTGCAATCCTCGTCTATTATCTAATCTAATCAAATTTGGAGATTGCCACTGACTAGAATGAATCTCATCATTTTTAAATAGGGACTTTTTCCCTATTTTGTGTACTTATGTGGCTTTCCGATAATAAAATTGAAGAAGTTAAGTTAAACACAAAACAATGGTTCATTTCTATCAGAATTATTATGATTACTGAAGTACCTCAACTCATTTTTTCCATTTGCCAGAGAGATTTAAGTTGAAGAACTTCATATGTAAAATACGAAAAGTCTTCGACGCGTTGAGTTCTCTTCTTCTTTTTTTTTAGATACACGAGCTAACTTTAGTCTCTTTGTGGTATCGAGCCGACTTGTCATGTTACCAAAGAAAAATATTAATAAAATAGTTGATAGATGGATTGAGACATGCCCTTTAACACATGGTGTATTATGCCCTCTCCCGTTATTCATTGAACGCAATCAAATCAAAGAGGCTTAGTCCCTGCTTAATGGATTTAATTTTAATGTTTTCTTTTTACGATTGTGAGGTAATTCAAGAGTATTTGCTCTAGATCACGCCTCTTTTGTCGTAGAAGCGACACTGATGCATGGAAGAGTACCCTAACCTCAAATGCATGACACCGGAGCTTACAGTTGTCTGCACCAAATCTCACAAACTGCCTTAATTTGTTTCTGGGATGAGCTTTTTGAATCGTTTTATATGGAGCTCTCGCAAAAACATACTCGCTAGTCGAAGTCCAGGCATATGTTACCAATCTCGTTTCTTACTGGCCATTTTCTCTTTCAGTAGCTCCTGTCATAAAGGATGGGCTCCTCGACGAAGAACGATTGCAATCCTAGAGGAATTTTTTTTAACTGCTTTCATAATAGAGGTAAAGCTTTGGAGCTACATTGATGACGTTGTTCTAGATGTCACCTTTATGGCTCTCATCTGCTTTATCCTTATCAGAATATGTACTCGTCGCAAAAAATCCTATTCATAGTTTGCGCAGACTTTGAAGTCTTTAGAAAATATCGAAATATGAATTATAATAATAAGTTTCAAGGTCAAGAGCCCACTGTTTTTAGAAAACGCTGTAACCTTTGTTTTAGACTACTGGGGCAAAGGTACACCCTAATCTCGCTCAACTCACGTACATGTGTATAAGCATGTAAGCATGTACATTACATGTCCTTTCTGTATAGCGGACAGATTGCTACCGGCAGGGTATTGTTTGCCAAGAGCTTCTTCGTTTCCCTTATTTATTCACTAACAAAATGAATTTCTTTACAAATTTTCGGTGCTTTTGTTTTAAGGTCCTAATGTGGTTTTTGCACTCTTTTTAACTTTTATGTTTTTTCTTTGCTTGTACCTCGTTTAATAGCTACAACCTCATGTATGCCTGTTGGAATGTAAATCCTGGTGAGCGCCCTACTTTCAGTGAGATTATTAAAATTCTTGAAGATTTCATGTTTGATGAGCCGGAACGCCAAATCGAGACTGTATTGGGTGTGCCGAACTTGGAGTGGTAAGTACATATCAAAAAGGAGAAAGCTATGAATCGATTATTTATATTTTGTTTTATTATATAATAATGCATGTACAAGCGGTAAAGTCGGTTATGTATTTCAATTGGTGAATACGAGAGATGGTGTAATTTAAAATTCCATATAAATTTATTGACAGACATACATTCACATTCACACACATTCACATGTATGTATAGGAGTTTATAATTTATTTGTGCATTTAACAATGAAAAGACGTATTGAACCGTTAGATTACTAGGAGGATAGAAAATTAGAAGAGAAAACGTTATTTCGGTTCCACCGAAGGTATAATACCCTCTACAAATAAAAACTTTCCATACAAAGGTTTGACTTTGATTGTTCAGTTGCTATGGCATCTATATGCTGTAGTGGTCCGATATCGACAGATCCAACAAATAAGCAGTTTTTTTAAGAGAAAAAGTACGTGTGCAAAAAATCTAAACGATATTTCAACAACTGAGGGACTAGTTCTTATATGTATAGGGAGATACGGGCATGGCTATTTGGCGCCAAGATGTTCACTACCGGTGTATCACATAAACTAAGAAGATCTGAATTCGGTTGACTGTCTGTGTGTCCGTCCAACCGTTAGACCGTCTATACAAGCGAGGATATGAGAAAAAAATTGAGAAATCTTAAATTAACTTGTTACACCACGGCACCCAAAGACAGTTGGTTTTGCAGATAGCTGCAATTGAACCTCTACCATGCCCACAAAATGCAATTAATTGAAAACATATAAAATGCTATAACCAAGCTCTACAACACGATACTATACTGTTATTTGGCATAACGCATCACATTAGGAAGGATCTTCTGCAGTTAAAAAAATATATATATCGTGGCCTATATGCGAAAGGAGCATGCAACAGCTTTTTTTGTAGAATATGGTCTGACGAAAACAGGCCCCACGATTAAAATTTAAGTGTGCTCTGCCCGTCCACAAAAAGCAAGACCCCACAATCTGCGCCAACTACCGTCGGATAAGCCTCCTCAACATCGCATATAAGGTTCCATGAAGCGTATTGATTGATTGAAAGACTAAAGCTCACCGTCAACAAACTGATTCGATCTTATCAGCGTGGATTTAGACCTGGAAAATCAACAACCGACCAGATATTCGCCATGCCACAAATCGTGGAAAATATCTGTGAAAAGAGAATCGACTTCCACCACCTCTTCGTCAGTTTTAATGCTGCTTTCGACAGCGCGAAAAAGAGCTGCCTTTGTGCCGCGATGCCTGTATTTGGTATTCGCGAAAAACTAATACGGCTGTGTAAATTTACGTTGAGCATTACCAAAGGCTCCGTCTTGATCGGGCCGTTCGATACCAGGTTTCAGACAGGGCGACACCCTTTCGTGCGACTTCTTCAATATGCTCTTAGAGAAAATAATTGGAGCGGCGAAACTAAATAGGGAAGGTAATATCTTAAGAGTAATAAGAGTACAAAACTACTGGCGTACGGCAATGGCATCGATATCATTGGCCTCAACAACCGCGCTGTTAGTTCTGCTTTCTCCAGAATGGTTACGGAAACGAAACCAATGCTTCCGGTGGTGAACGAGAATAAGACGAAATATCTTCTACCATGAAACGAACAGTCGTCGCACTATTGACAGTCATAACTTCGAAGTCGTAGGTAATTTCGCCTACCTAGGAGCCACTATTAACACAATGTTAACCTAAAAACCCAACGCTGAATAACTCTTGAAAACAGGTGCTACTTCGGACTAAATAGGCAATTGAGAGTAAAGTCCTCCCTCGATGAACAAAAACCAAACTCTATAAGTGTATGACTAGAGCGATGTTGTTAACTCGGATGAAACCGCGTAAGCCGTTTCTATGCCAGTGAAGAAGGAGAAGAATGCCAAATATAGATAAAATGAATAAAGACAAAGATATCGTTGCATTTAGAGCATATATTATATTTAGTATTTTAAAAACAAATTCGGACTACAAGTTTTCTCTGCCATGATATTGTTAGGAATTGTAGACGCAATTGTCAACACTTAATTCTTAGTACTCTTTGGGAGCATGCATTACTTAAGTAGTATTCAATTAGAGCTTAGTTTATAATTATATAAAAACAATTTACGCATTAACATTTATGTTTATCTGGACTTACGAGTATTTCGGAATTATTCTTCCATAATTCATACAGTATACATATAATTATACACCTTTTAAACAATTATCGACATGAGTAAATAAATTGTATAACCAATTTTTCTCCTTTGATTATTTTCCTTTAGCATTGAACAGTACAGCCCTAAAGACATTCAATACCAACAACAACAACAAAATCAACAAGTTCAAGAGCAACCTCAAGATAATGATGAAATGTTGGATACGTCGAATATAGACGATTCCTATTTGAAGCCATTGTAGTCGTACTAAATCGGCTTGGGTGAAGTCTTGGAAATTGGGAGTACAAAAGTTATACAAAGCATTTACATACATACATACATTATATAGTACGTACTTATATACATTGTTAAGTATTTGTGACCGATCAAGAATAAAAGAGACATTTCTAACGTTCTTGGAACCGCCATGCATATGGTACGACACGTGTATGTGAGTATGCGTAGAGAACTAAAACTTCGCATTAATAAGGAATTGAAGTGCACTTTAGTTATGTATACTATATATCTAGAGATGAGAGAAACCAAAGGTTCTTCAGCAATAAATGATTGTACACTCGTACGCCCACACATACAAGTATGCCCTGCAGTCAGATGAGTCGCAGTTATATTATTTAAAATTTAGTAGAACTATTCGGCAAAGTAAACTTTTATTTAAAATAAAAAAAGTGAAATGAAATCTCAAAACAAAGCATGTTATTTGACATACGATCTGGTCATTACGATAACTCTCAGCAGCTGTCATTAGCGAAAGACGAATGAAAAGTTCGGCGATTTGAATTTAGCAAAAGTTTACATTAACTTATTTTATTTCTAAAAAATGTCATACCGTCATCAGAAAGTTCTTTCAAGTTCAAATAAATTTTGTTCCTTAAAAAGTACCTATCGACTTCTAAACTTCTTTTTTTTTTTTGTTGAAATCGAAGCTTGATTTTTGACTCTATCGAACAAAAATAATAACAAATCTGAACCTTCCAACCTAGTTGATTCTTTAAAATGTCATCATCGCCAAAACACTCATCGCTTCGTCAGATGTCAGGATTGAGTTCAGTTTAGATTCGATTAGTCGATATTCGATGAACTAGAGCTCAATAAATTTTATCGGATTGCTCTCAACGGGTGGGGAATAAAAAGTCTTCTTTATAAAGCGTGTTTTTCGATACATATGTAGTGGTAGAAGTAATAAAACGCATATAATTGAAGGTGATGGCCAATAATTTAGCTTTATTATAACTATAAGGGTTTCCGATGATATTTAAGAAGGATTTCGGGCAAGTGACTGTCTCGAATAAATTCCAGCCAAGAGACCAAATTCTCTTCCTCAGCGTTAATCGTCTCGGACTTATCTGCGAAGATAAGCGACTTCATATAACCCCACAAAAAAGAGTCCAGCGATGCTAAATCACACGACCTTGATCACAGGCCGAAATAAGGCGTTCGCGAAAAGTTTGCTTTAAACGACTAATGCATGGAGGAAGACTCAACTTCGAATCCCATCGAAAATACCCTAAGCCGGAAAGTAAATAATTGTTTTTGAACAGACTCTAACTCGTCGGAATGGATTTGGCAATCCAATATAGGTCAAACCAAAGTAATAAAAAGTGTTTTAGTAACACACGGAGCTCCTTTGACTAACGCTTAACAAAATTGAAAATATGTTTTATTTTGATTTCAAGAATATGGTATCAATATGAAGACTAAAATTAAGCTTAAGGGGTCGTTTCTATTACATCACACAATAGAAACCTTTCATCAATTGAAGGATGTGGTTTAAAAAGCTTTATATAATATAAACTATTCACTAAAACCCAATGATACATGGTTTTCAAATGCAAGCAAATTTGTGAGACATCGAAAAAGTTATATGGCTTATAATGTTAGATTTACAAAATATGGGTACAACTGATACTGCAATTAGTTTTCAATGTATGACCTAAATAACTTGTATGCCAAGGAATTATAACTGTTTATGGATTGTTTCGATATTGAACTAAGAGAGAGAGAGAGAGAGAGAGAGAGAGAGAGAGAGAAATTAAAAATCCTTGTAACAGGCAAGAATATATATTTGGCACTATTTTTCAGGAAGCATATATATAAAATAAGTAAAACGTCTCTTAAAAAATAACTGGAGCGTTAAATGAAGTATTCAAACATAGCACTTGTTGACAGGAAAACATTTTAGGAGAATTAGTAGAGTAGTTTGGCTGAAAAAATTCCACAAGAAAGGTAGATTTTGTCGAGGACGGAAATTTGGAAATCCTGCGTTTGAAGTTAATCAAATCATAAAACAATTTTGGATTATGTACACTATTATTTTTATTTTATTTAATAAAATTTTATAAAATTTTTTTGCTTAGGTCCGAATTCTGTCGACGCAATGCAGGATATTGAGGATAGTCGACAAGTGAACCAGTTCTTTTGAAACGTTTAAAAACAGTTATTTCCAAAGCAGGATAATACGAGTCTTCAGGTAGAACAAGAGTTTTACTCTGGATAAGGAAGAACTAATATCAATCGTATACTAAATTTAATCATTCACCAATTCTATTCCCAATTAAATTAATTTGGTTCACACCCAACTAGCACATTTTTTCCTAAAATTCGTTAAAGTATGACCGATTGAATATTAGTTTTCTCATTTACACAAGTTAATTCAATAAATTAATAAATATCTCTCAAAGCTCTAAATTAAGCGATTGTGGATCTAGTATAAGCTCAAATGCTTATAGAAATAAAATATTTAAAAACACTCAACTCTAATTTTTAACTGCAGGGTACAAATTTACGTGTGTGTGTGAGTCGTTGCCGAGTTGCGACAGTGGTTTCAAGCGGTCCGTTTCTTAATAGCAGAAACAGTCAAAAACGTAGAATCGGCCCGTGTCAGCTGATACGACCTATCTTATGAGCGCGCAATGTAAGTGAACAGTTAAAAACGCTACTCCTTTCCTTCCTTCCAGCAAAAGTTCTATGTAAATGTTCCTTAATACTTGTATTCTTGTATTAAGGAACATTTACATAGAACTTTTGCTTCGCTTAGCGTTTGTTTTGACAGAAAACTTCTCATTAGGGTACGCCTATGTATGAGTACTTTCACATAAAATGTTTTCGGCACGAAGTCAAGCAAAATATTGGTCAACTCTCATCTTTTTACACTTTTCCTTTCAGTAGTCACCATTTTCATTAGAGAGATATACTGAAAGCAAAGCCTTCATTGTGTCATACCCTTTGTTTTCTGCGCTTCCTTGTTTCAATATGAACGGTCACGCAAAGCGAGGAAAGTTGTATATGAATGGGCTTTAAATCACCTCATAAACTTTGACGGTTGATTTGAGTTCAAGAGATTTTGACGTTTTGGAATTGGTATAAGCGGGCGACCAGATTGAAATCCCACCAAAAAATGGAACGAAGATATCTGTTGTCGTTTCTAAATATCACTAACAGAAATTGTAAAATAATGAAAATTAAAGAAAACTCGTAATTGAAATGTATGTGAGGAAATATTTTGTGATGTAATGCTTCACTAATTTAGAATTGAAAAAAAAAAAAAAAAAAAAAAAAAAAAAAAAAAAAAAAAAAAAAAAAAAAAAAAAAAAAAAAAAACATTTATTAATTGAGAGCTAATACGCTTATTTAATTTTTTTAGTGTTGAAGTCCGAACGTCAGTGGTATATAATAAGTGTATCAAAAAATCACAAAAAAGGATTTAGTTTCTCCATATGGTAAACGGGTATATATAAAGGCTGATCCATTTCGAGTTTCCCTACTTTTGTAAAGAAAAAACACAGTAACTGCAAATTTAGTGGGCAATGTTTATTACCATTCGAAAGAACCTTTTTTGGCATTTATTTTTTTGAAGATTATCTCTTTCAAATGTTTACCCAACTACGTTTCAGATTGTCTATGCGTTGAGTTCAATTTTCGATGACTCTTTCGAGCATGTATTTCGAGCATTTGAAATTGCTCTGAGGCCTGAATCGATGGGGTATTGTCCGTAGTATATGCGTGCCCAAAAAATAAGGTGACGTTGTATTTATTTTGAAAATTCTTTATTTATTCGTCCAAATCAATTTCATGCTCTCAAAGTAATCCCCTCGCGATGCAATGCACTTATGCCAACGGATTTTCGAATCTTCGAAACACTGGTTGTAGTCACTTTCCGGGATGGCCTTCAGTTCCGTTTTCCCTGCGTCTTGATCAACGCTTTTTCAACACCAAATCTTTGATTTGTTGAACGAAAGCTTCGTCGGTTGAGGTTGATGGTCGAACTGGACGCTCTTCGTCTTCGACAGGTTTACGGCCGGCTTGGAACTCATCAATACCAAAAAGAAAATTTGATTCCGTATACAAAATTTAATGCAAATTCATTGCTCAACAAATTTCGACATCGCAAAAAACGAAAAACTCACTTTTAGCAGCTCACAAAACGACGCGTATCACACACACTGATGAATATTTTGACATGAAATTTAACATAAATGTGACTGGCAGTACTACCAACCTAAAAAAAAAATAATCCTCCAAATCCTTCGACGCGCGCAGTTTAAATTCAAATGTCACCATGGGCACAGTAGTACTTTAAACTTTACATATCTCTACAGAAAAAAGTCTTACGGTGTGATTTCACACGATCTAGGCGGCCAATCGACCTGCTCAAACCTTTAAATTATCTGCTTAACGAAGTGTTCTCTCAATAAATCCATTGATTGATGCGATGTGTGCGAAGTGGCGACGTCTTGTTGTAACAGTCTCCATTGATAATTACGTTCTAACCAACATCATATTTGAGGAATTTTTTTACCGATGATTCCACCGGCTCACAAACCGCAGCAAGCTATTGTTTTTTCTCAATGAAATGGCAGCTCTTGAATCTCTGCAGATTGTTATTCGTACCAAATGCCGCAATTTTGCTTCTTCAGGCCTCATCGCTGAACAAAATTTGGCTCGAAAACGTCGGAGCTTCTTGGAACCTTTGAAGAGCCCAAAGAGCATAGCGATGTCGCTGGGAAAAGTCGAGCAGCCTCAGTTCTTGCACAAACTGTTCTTGTACGCTTTCAATTCTCGACGTAATGTACACCAAGTCATTCCATATGCAGTTCGCCTAAGCGAAGCCTCCCAAACACATTTTTTGCAGAACGTAAATTTTCGTAATAAAGTTTAACGATTTGTAAATGCGACTCACTCGTATTTTTGTTTTTTTTTTTTTTCAAAAAAAGGCTATTAAGAAAAGTAAATATACTTGGATCACCCAACATAACAATGTTTAATCTTAATAAATGTTGGGATTTTTAATTTAAATATTTAATTTAAACATTTTGACTGATCTGGCTACAATCTCAAATGTTATAAAAACGCTAATTTTAAAGTACTCTCACGCTACCATAAGTTAGGCATTCCTTTATACTTGCTGATTATGTATGTATATCGTCGCATTGTCCCTTCGTAAATGTTCGTTTTATGCTCCTCATTTACTCGAATTAGTGACAAGCTGTATGTACTTTATATATATATATATATATATATATATATGCTAAGCCTTTGCTCATCCCTGTCTCTTATACACATCTAGATGTGTATATGTCCGTAGTATATGCGTGCCCAAAAAATAAGGTGACGTTGTATTTATTTTGAAAATTCTTTATTTATTCGTCCAAATCAATTTCATGCTCTCAAAGTAATCCCCTCGCGATGCAATGCACTTATGCCAACGGATTTTCGAATCTTCGAAACACTGGTTGTAGTCACTTTCCGGGATGGCCTTCAGTTCCGTTTTCCCTGCGTNTATATGCTAAGCCTTTGCTCATCCGTTGTAATGAAAATCACTCGCCAAAACGGCAATGAAATTGAAAATCAAAGCAAAAAAGCTAATAATTCCGTGGAGAAAAAAGTAGCCGACGAATGATTAGCAAACTTCAAAGGGTCACATTTAAATAACTGTGTGTGAGCATGCATAGATATTAATATTATTTGAAAAGCATGGCCTAAAACTACTCAAAAAAGCTCAATTAAAGATGGATAATACATATAAGTTTAGACAAATAAATAGTTTAAGTAAACCTAAAGTTTTAAAATAAGCTAACTGTTTTTACACATTTAAAATTAAAATGTATTAATTAAATAATATCCGTAATAAGAAACACAGGAGAGACAATACCGCTACCAAAAGCAAGAAAATCGAAGCTATAAAAATGCATTTTGTTGAGAATTTAAAAAAAAAGTTTAATAAATTATTTAAGTGCAATAACTAAAAATTTAGAACAATTAAATTTGCATTACATATTACATATCCATTCTATCATGTATACAAACTATATATGAATAAGTAAATATGTCAAACTAAAAATATAAGAGCACCCTAAGGACATTTTACCGATTTTTATGGAAGCACATCTATACGTCCCAAACAAACACAGGCACAAGTTTTCAAACGTTGTAAAATAAAGGGTGTTTTTAGAGGTATAGAATTTTTTTTTCAAATTAAACATGGAAAAGTAAAAAGATTATAATTTTTCAACTGTAAAAGGGAAGTATAAGTAACGCCAAAAGCCACTTTTTATGATTTTCTGATGAAACAATGACAATTTATTTTTAACAAGTAAGAAAGGGCTTAGTCCGAACATTTTGTACTCTTGCAACTTGCAGGAATCAAAGCAAGGGAAATACCTTAAGGTGTAAAATGTCTAACAGAGGATCGAAATCCAAGCAATTTTAACTCATACACTGTCCGACATATTAGAAAAAGGCAAAACGTTTGTTACAAAAACGAAAACCATTGCATTTGTAGTATATGGGAGTTGGGGTAGTATCGAAACGATTTTACCTATACTACCTATTATCATGCCACATGTTAAAAAAATGTTTCCTGGCCTTCATTAAAGTACCTCACATACAAACGTCAACCATATGGAGGAAAGTCAGTCGGATGTTTTAAAATCCTTATTTCAGTTATATGAGAGCTTAGTTAAGTTTTCACTCAATTTTATCTGTTTTATGCATAAAGATACCCTGTTATGAGAAAAACAATGCGATATAAAGACGCACAGAAGAAAATATTGGCCCGTTTTGAAACCGATTTTAGATGCACAGAGATACTCTTATCCGGAAAGGAGAGACCGATATTTTCAGTTAGAAGTCAGTGCTTGAAAAGTTTTGCTTCATTTTAGACAATTTTTAAACACAAGGGGTTTATTTTAAAGGAATTATTATTGCATAGTGACAGTGAAAGAACAAAATGGAGTTTAAAATTATGCCATATGGGAAGAAGACGTGGTTGTAATCTGAATTCGCCCATGTCACACGTATTACATTCAATAGAAATCGGCGGGTCCCGAGATATGTGTTTTCACCTAAAGGTGGGCGGTGCCACGCCCTCTCATACCATCTCAGATGTAAAATTTTATCTCTATGGCATATTTAGTTATTAATTTAAGGCACTTTTAGCAGTTTTTAACAATACCGTTATATGGGGAACGGAAATCCATTTTTATACATTGACTTCAATGGTGGAGGGATTCGACCCGGGCGAATTTGGTTATTATAACTTAAGTGGTTTAGGAGATATATACTTTAACCCATTTATAGGGCAAGCTACGCACATTTTCTTCAAAATCTTAAGTCCACAAGTACCGCCTGCTACTGCAATCCCTTGTGCAAATGACCTTAATTAAAGATAGGTGTCAAACTAGCTTTCATAGTGAGCAACTGTTTTTGACATAAAAGTTCAATAGAAATATATTGACGACCGTACGGAACAATTAAAAAAAAAACGTTCACATTATTTATAAAGAAATATATATAGAAATTATACAGAAATTCGCTGACAAATCTTCTCCAATTAAAGTTTGAGCAGTTTAGCTTGTTCGCCTAGCGGTTGTATGTATCACTTAAAACAAATCGAGCTATAAATATGGTTATATACAATTATATATAAATGATGAGGATGAGGAGACAAGTTGGAGCCTAGTGACTGTCTGTCTATCCGTCCGTGGAAGCTGTAACTTGAGTAAAAAGTTAGATTTCGTAATGAAGCTTGCTTTATAAATATGGTCCTTGTCAAAAAAGTAAGTACTAAACGCCCACAAAACGCCATTAAAAATGTATGAAGTGCCAGAATTATCACTTAAGAAATTCTATACCTCTAAAAAACAATATATTATCGAATTAAAAAAAACTTCATATACTATACTATATATACATACATAAAATATTTACGTGTTTATATGTTAATATAAAAATATTGGGGTAAAATGAAAAAATTAATAAATATTTTTGCGTAATAAATCCAGTGTACATATGTTTTTGCACAGTGTACATATTGGCTGTGACTCTACAGCAAACTGTTCCAAGTGTTTTTCAATTTTAAGACGATCGAGGGTTAAGCTTCGGGCACAAAAACTATGATCGTACTACAATTGTATTGTATGTATAAAATCGGACAATCAAATCGATTATGTTGTGTTCTAGACATGTGTTGTAGTATAGATACCAAGAGCTGATAAGGAAAGCAGAACGAAAAATAAAAGAACAGGAAATGCGTAAGTATAAAGATCTTGAATAACTAGCCGTCAAACAGGTAGGCAATGCTCCAAAATTCTATGGAAGGATGCAGCGACTTACAGATGCTTTAAAAACCGGATCTTACTAATTTGGGAACCAAGAATGCTATTTAGTTATAGATGCCCAGAGCAGCTGATAAACCAACCTTTAGTATGGCTTTAGACTTGGTACGTCCACCACTGATCAATTATTCACTATGTTCAAAATATTGGAAAAGACCCAAGAGAAAAGAATCGATGCACATCACCTTTCCATCGATTTAAAGCTATCACCGACAGCACGAAAAGGGGCTGCCTCTATGCCGCTAAGTCAGAATTTTGTATTTCTTTAGATCTTGTACGGCTACGTAAACTGCTGCTTGACTATACCAAAAGCGCAGTCAGAAATGGAAGGACTTCTTCGGGCCGTTCGATACTAAACGAGGCTTCAGAGAGGTCGACTTCTTATCATGTGATTTCTTAAACCTGTCGCTGGAGAAAATAATAAGCGCCGCAGGGCTAATTAGATCATAGCCAGTACCAGCTGGCGCAAAGAAAGGGGAATATTGCCACTCCTTTGGAAAGATCGCAACTAACTTCAAACACCCACTGTCCGCAATTCACGAACAATTTGTTTTGCTTATTATAATACAAAATAATCTGTGTTTACATGGTCAGAAAGTCTTTCCATATGAGACTTTGCATATTTTTTGATTGATGCGGTAACTAATCTCGTTCAAGATCGTTACTGCGAACATACCAAGGCCCTGACGGCGCATCTTTAAATTTCGTTTTGGAATCGCTGGTTTTATACAATAGTGCTAGGGCTTGCGCAGTCCCAAAGTTGTATCCCATAAGTACAAACTGGTCTGAACCAGTCTTGTAAACCAGAATTTTGATATAAGTGGATAGGGCAGAGTTTTACCGTTTAAGTTTACAAATATTTCTCAAGTGCGAAGTATTCGTAAAAACCATTGGGACATAATTAAATTATATAAGATTTTGTAGATAGTCTAAAAACAATAATTTGCCAAAAGTAATTGAACCCATTATTTTAAAATCAACTATTTTGGTTTTATGAATCAAAAATAAACTTTTGAAAGATTTCAACTCATGAAAATGCGTTTTTTGAATGATAACTCAATACGAATAGATTGTAAATAGCATAAATCATCTAAATGTAAACAGAAAATTCATGAGAAAAAACAGCTGATTTTGACATAATGGATACAAACACTTTTTTCATATGAGAAAGCACGTAACTTATCGACACAACCTTCTTTAACTAAATCAGGGACATTACAATACGTCGAGTTAGTATTGCGCTAAGCTTAACAAGTATCATTAATATATATATTTGAAAATGCTGTTTTCTTGAAATTCTGTTGTATTTTCGCTAAGAGGTTAGGTGTAGTCAGAGACATAAAATAATTACAACTTTAAAATTATTTTGTTTTTCTTTTGCTGTAAATTATTTTATTTTGTAAAAGTAAGAACAAAAAAAGCATTAAATAAGGTTTCGAATTAAATAGATCGAAATTTGGAAAATAAATATTTGTAAATTTAAATGTAATGCCTTTTTGTGTTGATCCGTTTCCAATCTTTAGCACTATTATCTGCGAGTATTTTTAAATATCTAATAAAAAAGACCCTTATAAATTAAATTATAATTTTTAATCGGTATGCACATCTTTTTATTTCTTTTTTTTAACGACATAACTTTTGTGTATTGAAGATTTAAGCTCCTCATAGTCGCTTCAAGTTGCTTTCATTCTTCCTGACCACCAGTATTGGTTTGATAATTCTGAATTTCGAAATAATATGTGAACAATAAGCGTTGTGCAGTTTAGCTTCTAAGGCGTTTAATTTACACATTGTCAGGTGGGTAAAGTTCTATATTGTTGTGTTGCTTGATTGGTGCAAGTGCGAATATCGTTGTTGCAGTGATCGTAAAATAAACATATGGCAAAGAGTGTGAATTTCACGAAATTTACGGCAATGCACACATCGAAACAATCATACAATCACTTAAAAAAAAAACTAAACCGTAATTAAAAATAAATTCCTATGTATATGTACATAACTACAAGTAATTTGGTATCAGCTCATTAGCGAAAAGCTAAATAATATTATATCGTATGTTTGATACTTAAACGCTAAGTAATTTAGAAAATTATTTTCACATTAATGAAGAAAACAGTTTATCACTCGTTTTATGACTTTGATGTTAATAACAAAAATGATAAATAAACAAATTTTTCAACAGCTAAATAATATGACTATTTCCATGTGCTATGCCCACATTGAACCTCCGTTATGTTGTCAACCTACAGATTTGGAATAATCGATTTCGCATCCGAGCTTTACCTACGCCGGTAATCGACGCCCAATATATTGCGTGCCTGTTAGAAATAAATATATGGAAAATGTAATATTTGGAAATGAAGAATTTCGAAATACTTGCAATTACCGTTATAAAAGCTGAATTAAACGAACGTGTAAAACTATGAGTCATTCCCTCTGTTTCGGAGAGTATTGATTGTATTTGTACCGCTTCGTCCATTCGATTTCTTAAGAACTCCCAAGTGTCTGCGTGATCTGCTGAGCTGTCCTGCAGCATAAACAGTTCTGTCATCTTCATAATTGTAGCTAAACCAATGCGACGTGTGTACCAGCCAAACTGCGAGAATAATATATTGAACAATTAATGACATTCATCTATATACATATGTATGTATATAAAAATATATAGATTTATAATTCTATCAACTACTTACATCTACGGACCGATCGCCGGCATAATAGCAAATATCATCGACCAGCGTCAAAACCTGAGCTAACGAGTTGGCGGCATTCTTTGGCAACGCTATCAGCGCTAATGCCTGTGACCATTGTGCCTTGTATGGGAGAACCATTTCTAGCCGTGTGCGCACGGCACGCACCAAAAAGTCCAATGGATCGCCCACGGCCAACTTGCCGTTGTATGTCTCCTCCTGTAATCGGCGCACAACTTCATCATTGCATTTGCCATAAAAGTAGGCAACAAGCGCATAGCCGCCATCTGGGAACATGCCATGCACCACGCTAGGGAAGCCAGCTTCCTCGGCGCCCTTTGCAATGGCATCACGCGTCCAACCCAACGTGGGTACATGTGGCAGGGCAGCTTCTAGGATTTGTGCGCGTATGGCGTTAATTTTTGCAGTTTTAGCTTCATCCTCTGTCTGCGCCTCTTCGGTTGACTTTTTCTCTTCATATTCACGCTCTCTTTGCTCTTCACGTTCGCGGAACTTGTCTATGGATTCCATGCTGTCAACGTTGCTGGTGGATGTGGTGGACTTGAAGCGTGTGGCATTTGTGTGAAGGAGTGAAGTGGTTGTTTTTGTGTACGAAAAATGTGTGGGAGCGGCGAGTATGAGTGGACCATTACTGTTACATTGGTTTAACTGCGAATGTGGACGATGTCGCTGCGTTAGCAATGTGGTGGCATCAGCGCTGCAGGCAACAATGGAGCTGTGAGCACCTGAAGTAAGGAGCAAATTACTAAATAACTAAATCAACTTGGAAAATACTATTCTTCTCTAATCTCTAACCTTCTCGGTACGCTTTAAAGCATTAAAAACACATCACTTATAAAAATATATTATATATATTCGTTTTATTTAAATTTGTTTTTTTCAATAAATAATACAATTGCAAATAATTTCGTTAGATGACAGCGCTCTTCGACATTCTGTTCGCGCTCTCAATGCACTCAACTGTGCGTCCTAGGATGCTTCGTATCAGATCGAATGTACACAAATTTTGATTAAGTATTTCAGTTTTACGTTGACGAGTCAACTCCGTATCCAATTTTCCGCTTTCAGTTGTGGCATTGGCTATCTTTATATCGAGGATTTCTAAATTTTTACGATCTACCTCTGCTTCGGCATCTAATCCACATTCCACACGTTTCAACTCGGCTTTATAATGTGCCACAGATATATCCAATCCTTTACGTAGTGGCACAAGGAATTGTTTCTCTATTTCCGGCATTATATCCCAGAATCCCGTGCGGTTTTGTAAATCTTTAATGGCGAAGAATCGCAAAGCGTTCAGCGAGGAAATCACCTTGTCGGCATGCTCGATAAGGTCAGTTTTTGCGCCTTGTGGTAAGCGGCATATGTATTGTGAGAAGATTGTGTGAAAATCTTTGCCGGAAAAGGATGAAGGTAACTCTTCTGCTGAAACTAGAGCATTTGCTACCAGATCTTTATACAATATAGCCAAATAGCCAGAGATGCCATGGTGCGCTACAGTTCGAAGCAGATTTTTTAAAACCAAATATTTACCCTCATCATCAAACTGTAATATATATTGACGCAAAAGTTTAACGCCGATCTGTCTTAGAAAATTTTGCGCAGAGTATCCAACAACGTTGCAGAGAGTATTACAAAAATTCTTGTGCACGTCAAGCTGCAAGGAAATCGCAGGAATCTTTATAGTGGAAAGTTTGTCACACAGATGCTCTGCCAGCAGAAGTGCGCGTTCATACAATGGCGGTTCTTCATGAGCCAATAATTCGTTTACATAATACAAACTTGATTCAAATATGTAAAGTGGTGAATAAATTTTTGGCACAGAGTTCAAACTAACTTCCTCAACAAACACCATATAAAAGTAAATTGCTAAAGCCTCTAAAGGCAATTTTTCTTCTATTAGAAATATATTGTTTGAACTCATTTCATGTACACCTTTCTCACCATCCAAGCGACGTTTCCAACGCACACGCTGCTCACCTACGGAAAGTAGACGTAATGGATCTACCAAGCAACGGGTGGCACTTTCAGTTAGTTTGCGAGCACATTGTATTGTATATGTATTTGTCCTGCGTTCATCTGCTGTTAAGTCTAATAATGCTAATGGCTTTCCAAGCATTTGTATTAGGAAACAACAAAGTACATTACGCCTATTAATACCCGTTTCGAAGAATGGTTGCTCAAGTGGATGCTGATGTGAGAGCATATCATTTAATAGTGGCTCGTAGAAGAGATTTAATGTGATATAATGCATCAATAATTTTTCAATCTCCGCATTTTGCTCAAGTAATCGCCCCTGTTTTTTGTCATAGCCTTCCTTCAGATATTTCGGCAGAGGTAATCCTTCAATACGCGTGTGTATAGAATTTAAACTCCATTCAAGTGCTTGCGGTTTCCTTTCACCCATTCGCAGCAAGACCTCCTGTAAGGCACGCAATGATGAAGAAAATACATACTCTGATTTCTGTTCTTCAATAAGTTCTAACAACTCAAGCAATAGTTCCTCCATCGGCCCGTAAGTTGCAATTAAATATAATAATTCCTCTGCACAGTTGTATAACGGAAGTTGTTCTTCGTGAACTTGCGTTGTGAGATTGGGTATGCAAACATCATGGAACAGATCAATACCAACAGTCTTAAGGCAGTCCACATTATGCTCAGATTCAGTCACGCTGGTAAATAACAAAGCAACGCCATCATATTGTTTTTCTTTAATAAGTTGTTTTACGAGCTCGACCAAATGTGTGGCACCTATCTGAGAGGTCGGCTTGTCACTTGTCAACTGTTGTTGCTCTACCAAATATTCCATATAGCTTCTCTTTAAAACGCCTTCAACTTTGTAATTTCAAATACTTTATGTCGAAATTATTCTCACTTTTTTAACACTGAATTTAACTGACATTTATTTAATTTATAAAAACAATTACTTTTAAGTATTACGGATTCGAAAATACAAATTTTGTTGGCACAGCTGAGTGCATAAGAACTGTTCTCAGACAAATTTGACAGCGTTTGTCATTGCACGTTATGTCAACGTTGTGAAATAATTTATAAAATTTTATTTACTTAACGATTTACCGACTTTTACCACATTATGTTGTTCTTCATAAAACAAATTTCTACTTACTTAAGGGGATAAGCATCCTTTGCAATCGTGTTGTTTTATATAATACACTTAAATGCACCATTTTTACAAAATTTGATTACAACTGCTCACAAAACACTGCATTCGTTTGTTCTAAATGCGCGTTTTCAACAGTTCCTATAGCGTTACCAGAAAGTTAAATTGAATATGTCATTTTAAAATTAGATATAAGAAATAAGTCTACAAATATTTAACAAAAACTATTATATTAAGATTGTAGTTTATTTGACATATAACTCTTTAGAAACACTTACAAGACGTTGAGTGAAAAGTTTCTTTTTATGCTAATATTTTTTATATGAATAATTGAACTTGCCAGTGATCCCAATACCTTTTTGTTTGCCCATAAGTGTTAAAACAAAAAAATCCCTTAAAACCCATTAAAAATAATAATTATTAAAATATGTTGTAAATTATTATTACATGCGTTATATATATAAAAAATTATAATAGCATTAATTCATAAAAATAATGAAATTTTTTATATCTTTTTTGAATCAGCTCTACTACAAAAGGAACAAAATTCTTACATATGTAAGTTCAATGTATGTCAAATTGTCAGAGCGCAAAAAGATAAGAGGCGCCCTACTAATTACTTGCCCTTGCTTTACTTACCTCGATGTAATCTGTCACCTACTTTTCGGTTAAAAAATAATATTACAAGTAGAGAAAAACTCTAAAAATATTAGATGCCTAATAACACAAATTCGACTCTTTTAACTCTTAAATTTAGAGGGAAAACGGAATCGATAGCAAATAAAGTTAGGGCCATATCTTCTATTCCTTGTATATAAAAATATATCTCTATGTGTATATTTTAGATCCATATGCCGGCTCTAAACAAAGAACTATTAAAAATCCCAATAGAGCATATGTTTAAAGGAAAACAATAAATATCCAGCTTTGCATGATAATTCCAAGTAAACCACGTAGCCGTTATCTGTGATTATTGAATTAAAATATGTTTTGAACAAAAAAATGGTCAAATCTAAATATGAGTGGGATTATATTTGGAAATTGAATGTACCATTTTAATTTGGTAGGACTACCCTAAACTTTGTTATCGATAAGCAATTTGAAATGAGTAACCATTATCGAATGGTGTTCGCATCTACTCGGTATCATTACATTTCCCTCTTGCACATTTTCGTTTAAGATTTGAAAGAGCCAAGTTGTGTTTGCGCTGGTTTTCAACTAATATTCTGTTTTCATTACCATCTCCGGTCAGTAGCATATTTTGATAATGCGATTGTAAAGTGATAAAAAAAGAAAAGTTGTTTAATAAATAAAATATTCTGAATGAAAGTTGAGTTGCTTTGGTGTAAAGAAGTTATGCCGATAAGAATCGGTTAATTTTGCTGTGAAAGTTGGCAGATAATAGCTGAAAGTGCTTAATAGGAAATTTTCCTAACAAGAGGGTGGATTTTCACTTCTCCACTTTTCTCTTCAACTGCCTGTGTTTGTTGTATCAAAGTTCGTTGATTGAGTTTTTTGTGCGAAAAAGTAAAGTGCGAAACGCATACAAAGTGAATTAAAAGCAGATAAAATTGTGTTCTTCAAATTATGGTTAAATATCTTAGCCATTTTTAATAATATAAAAAGTTTAAAGTTAACAAAATGTTTAATATAAGAATTCGACACTTTTCCAAGTAAGTCACATTCGGTAGTGTTTAAAAACAAAGCCAAATGAAATCGGTATAGAGAAGAAATAAAAATAACTAAGGAGTAAGGCATTTAAATTACAAGTTTCCGCCGCAGACGCGTTCGTCCAGTTCGCAAAGAAGTTGGATACGCCAAGCGGTTGGACCAAACATACAATAAAGCAAAACAGAAAAACGGCTACCAATCAAAGCGCTTACTTAAACGGCAACAAAGACGATAACAGTTGGAAGGGCACAGAAGGCCACTAGCCTGACTGGCAACTACAGCCTCAACGCAATAGCCAACAACGACAATCCCCTGCGTTGTTGCACCGCCAACATCTACTCTTTGAGTTTCCGGTAAATCCTGTTTTGCTGGCGTGCATTGCTGCGCTCCAGTTGCGCTCCACTTGACTTTCGCCGCAAAAATTCTGCACAAATTGGGTAAGATGTCGACGCGTTCCCAGTTGACGAAGGATTTAAACGGTGAGTAATCATTGCAGTTATTGAACTAAGCGCATATGCATTTCTCTTGTTTATACCGATTATATGCAGTACATAAATTGATAATTGCAGCTTTTAATTATTTGTGCAGCTGCCTACAATGTGTATGTGTTGCATGTGGGTGCGCTCGTAAAAACCTTGTGTGTATGCTGTGTTTTTCTACCGCACGTATGCTTCCACCCAAATTACACTCGTGTGCTGTGAATCGTGCTTATATGCCTTTTTCGTTTTCGGCATGTCCTCCGCATATTCGTGTTTCGTTTCCTTCGCTACCCGGCTTCTTATATCCACCCACACAATTTTGCCATCCCAACAGCTTGTTTACTCCTCTGAATTGCATTTTATATCTTACTCCTCTCAAAAATGTCTTTTAATCTGCATTACACTTCTTCATTTTCTTCATGCACTGTGTTTGACGTTGCTTCTTTCATTATTTGTAAGATTTGTTTTGAAGTTATCTTATAAGGTACGCATTGCTCTGGTTCTTGCTTTGACAATTTTACATCCGATTCTGAGCTTTGACATCTTGATGATAAAAGGTATTTTAATATGTAAATGTATGTAGAGTTATAAAAGCACAATGTGCCTAAACATTTTGCTGATCATATGAACCAATGTACATACATACATACATATGTTAACATTTTATAGTACATACATATAAAGGGGGTGTGTGGAGTTAGTTTTCTTTCGTCAGCGAACCACTTAGTAACTGGATTAATAGTTAAAACAAATATATTTATCTAATTACATATGTACATATATACATACATATGTGGTTTATAAAGCTGTGACCAAGGCTGGGATAAGTAGGTATTCCTATGTAATATTTTTTATCTCTCCATTTTGTGGCCACCGTCGAATGAGTCATAATTTATTGAATACCTACTACACATTCTTATACACATGTGTTTGTTGAGCTGACGAAAAAGGAATTGGCTATTTATGAAATTCTGTTCCCTGTTCTGGATGTTATGTTGAAATTTTAATTGTGATGGTTTGCCTTGTAATTCTTAAAGATGCATTTACTGGCGTAACTAGGTATAAACAAAAAGAAACACCTACTTGGAACGTTTGCAGAGACGTGACGATGTACAAAAGGATTACTTACATACAAATATGGTTGTGTTGTATTTATTGTAATGTAGATAGCATATCCTATGTAAGCATATACAAGATTTGGAAACAAATTTAGAAAGAAACATAAATACCCGACTTCATAATGCCAAAATCTCTACCAGCAGAAGGAAATGCGGTAGTGACAGCATAAAAAAGTGCAACAATAAAACAAGCGTGTGAACGTGTGAATACATTTCAGGCATTGAAATATAAATCCCTACAGGAATTAATGTGCATCCTTACCAATTATGAGTATATTCAGTATATGAATAAATGTGCTTTTTCGTATGAGAAATGCCGCAGTGCACGAAAACAGGTTGTTGGCCAAAATACAGAAAAGGAGGAGAGAAAAAGTGACCGCAAAATGGTGAATGATAAAGTAACATCAAATGTAAAATTGTTGTGGTTGCTTATTTTGTTGTTTTCGAGGGAGTCGTCCGGTGAAGTCTAAAAATATATTAACTTTTATACAGAGTTAGTGAAATGTGCGAATAAAGTTTGTGGCTAAAAATAATAAATAACAAGTGTAACATTTTACACACGCGCAACTTGCACAAATCATATCCCGGGAAATACCTTCAGCCTTTATATCGTAAATTTGGCGTAAAAATTCGACAATCAGTACTCGAAGAAATCGTGAATATATTACAATAAAATTTAATATATTCTTAACTTATTTTGAAGGATTAACTTAAACTTAGTTTTACTGCTATGTTTTAGTTCGCGTCAGCTAAAATTATATTAAAAACATACGACAATTGAAGAAGCTAAATTTAATGTATTGAGTTTTTGTGGGAAACGTCAACCAAATGATCGGAATTCATTAAACTAGGGACATGAGGTTTGGACCAAGATATAGACCAATTTCATTCTAATTCAGCGTTTAACCACATAACCTAAACCTAAACTATACATTTACCAAAAACTATAATATGGCCCAGTGATAATTTTCCATCGCTTGCTTTGCATTTAACACTGTTTCACGAAACGAAATTAAGTGGTATAATTGAGTTAGGTGTTAAATTGAGTTTTATTAGTTGCAGGACAACAACCAAGTGACAAATTATTACATAGCTTCGCAATGCTTTGTGTACATACTGGTCAGGTAACACCTCTACACAAATTCGTACGTAATCTATTTAGCGCGGCGTGATTTTCCATAAATTCTTGTTGCTAGTGCTCCGCAAGCCGGGCAGGTCGTTGTCCTTTAATGGCTCGACGAATTGCGGTCGTTTTCGTAATTGCTTGCATAATTGCAGGATATGATGGAATGAAAACTTACTGTCACTATTCGACTACCTGGCCATCCTAGCTGTCCGTAAACAGGATATTGTTGTCTGAGGTTAAGGAAATGCGCGCACAAATATTTATTTGAGTGTGAGATTGTACTCGTACTTCAGCTGCATATTGCCTCCTATCTTCGTAAATGTATTTGGGTTGCTCATGTGGTGTGGCATTTATGCATTCATAAAGGCGAATGTGTTTGTGCTTCCGGCGCTCAGCAGGTGTTTGCGGGGTAAAGTAGCTGCAAAATTTTCTTGCAATTTCCGAAAGTGTTGTTGTTTGCCTGCGTAGAAATGTGCACTTCAGTGCAATACAAGCTCATCTGTATAGTTTATTAGTTCAGGCTCCGATTTCGTGGGAATTTCACATATTTGCTGCAAATAAGACTTGTCGGATTGTTGATTCGTTTTGAGTTGTCACAAATGTAAGAACTTGAGGTATTTACTCATTAATTAGGTCTTGGCGTGTTTTTTTTGTTAGTGAACTAAAACCGATTCGAAAAATTTTATGAAAGTCGGATTTACGTAACCAACACTACAACACCAGTAAAAACTCTACACTCGACTAATCCTATGAAAGTCCGGCTACGGAATCGAAACGTTCTCAGAAATATATACACATATACATATTTATACACAATATTACCGTTAAAGATTTCTACCTCGAAACGGATACAAATTTATTTCGGGCTACAAAATTAAGCAAAGCGGCTTTACGAATGTTCATACCACTAAAAAAACAAAAACAACAAAAAGTACTAAATTAATTATTAGAGTCCCGAATATACAAAAAATGTTAAAATTGTGAAAAAGAGTCTGAAAGTTAGCCTACATCAATTAATGTTGGCCGACTCTAAATGTCTATGTTGAGAACCCTCCTTCTGTATGTAGCAGAGCAATATTTTACTCGTAGTGCGGTACTTTTCGTTTCAGAAATTTTCGTAAAAATTTTGCTTTTCCTTAGCTGTTAAAAAAATCATACAGCAACACTCGACATTTTCTAAATAAACTTAAAGCTCGTTTCTTAAACAAAACAATAAGTAAATATAAATTCTTAGTTTTTATTAAATTCGCGAACGCTTGCAACAACACAAAACGTATTTGTTGAGTATAGACTGAAAAAAAAAAATTGAAAAAGTAATCCACAAAAAATGGCTAGCAAATTCATAACAATAATGCGCTATCTGGGCGAATTCTCGGGCACAGCGTTGTTGGTGGCGCTCCACTGTCTCGGCTGTGCAGACGGCAGCGATATCTTGAAAGTTCAATATGGGCTTGTGGTCATGATCATAGTACACTGTTTCGGCTTCGTGTCGGGCGGGCATGCGAATCCTTGCATCACACTCGCCTGCTACATGATGCGTTACATTTCTTTTAAAATGGCGCTCATTTACATGTTGGCGCAGTTTTTGGGTGCACTCACTGGTTTCTTTCTACTAACCGCCATGCTGCCGTCCGACGCCATCTCAAAGGATTTGTGTCTGGTGAAGTCGAATGGTGGTCTATCGTGGGATCAAGCTTTCGTCATTGAGCTGGTGTTGACCACAACCTTAATATTCGGTTGGTGTGCATTGTGGGATGCCAGAAACTCATCGTATTTGGACTCGGTGTCGTTGCGCATTGGCTTACTGGTGGCCGCCTGCTCACTAGCTGGTGTAAGTATAGTATACTCTTTATTGTCTTCCATCATCATAAACATTTTTCACATTACGTCTTTGTGTAGGGGCAATGGACTGGTGCTACCATGAATCCAGCCATTGTGCTCGTACCGGCAGCCTACCACGGCAAACACGATGATACGTCCATCTTCATGGCCAGTCAATTCTCAGCTGGTATTTTCGCACCCGTGCTATGGAAACTGTTGTTTTCGCCACGCAGCTTTTTTAACAGTAAGTCCTGTTAGATTGTCTGTAAGCGTCAATCCATACACTGGTACTATTCGTTAATGCATTGGCCGAATTTATTTGAAATTTTATTGACTCCTTATATTTATTTGTGCTTTATTATAAATTGAAAGTTTGTGAGTAAAATTTACTGAAATTGTGTGGTATATGCAAATAGGATTTATTTTGTACCAAATTAAGTTGTTAGTAAAAGTAAGCTTAATAAATGCAGGAATCACCTCAGCATATAATTGATAAATTTAAACAGTGTTGCCACTGTGAAGAAATAACTAATGAAAAACGAAAAAAAAACAATGTTTCACGAATTATTACAAAAATAATTTTTAGAAGATAACTATGATATATGGCCTGTAATACAAATATTTTGTATTTCTGAAGAATCTCACAGCTTCGGTGTAGCCTTAACTTAACGTTCTTTCTTGTGGTTGGTACAATTATCGAATGGAATTACTTTACCATCGTGGAGGTAGAAATATCCTCTCGACACTTGCACTGTCGATGTAAAAAAATGGATTAATTATGATTGCCCCGTTTGGCCCCGATTTGAAATGAGGGAATTTATAATTAGGCGCACGAGTTAAAACGAAATTAAAAGATAACGTGACACCTATTAACATATGATAAATGTCCAACGGAGTCATCGTGTGAACTCGTTGTTAGCATAAAGAATATATTCATAGCGCAGGAGCATAATTAATCAAACCACGAAAGTACTTAAGTAAATAACTTTGAATGAAGTCATCAGATTTCACATGAAATTCTGTCGGGGGGCGAACCTATCCTGCTTTAACGGAAAGTAAGTATGTGTGTGTGTGAGTGTATCTATGTATGCTATATATGGAAGGGATAAGCTTATGCATTTTCCGATTGCTAAACGTTAAAGTGCGAGTAAATATTGTCAACGATTTCTGCACGCAAACTCTACAGGCGATAAACCCGCTATTTATATAATTTATAACAAAAGTCCGCACTAAAGTTCAGAGAAAACTTAAGCTGCTGTTAAACATATCACACCTGTGAAGCAAACGGAAAAGTAAATTACAAGCAAATACATACGAAAATCAACATAAACATAAAAATCGCGAAAATGTAACAAAGCACACTGATGAGTCAGAAAAAAAAAAAAACGCTGAAGCGTTGACTGGATAAATATAGCGCAAAACAAAAGCGTTACAACCGACAGACGCTGGAAGTGAACTTGATCGTTATTTGTTTTGCGTTTTCTGTAAACGCCTACGGAATTTTAAATTACTTGAACAAAAACAAAAAGGGGAGGTGAGAACGGAACAAAAATAAAATAAGTTGCATACACATTGACACGTACAAACACACATTAACACGAAGTAATGCAAATCCACACGCGCCATAGATCATGACGAGACCTTTAGGCTGAATTGAATATGCGGTTTTACATAAACTTATGAATAAATACGACTGTAGATATGCAATTGGTATATAGTACTTGTTTTTGTCGTTAGGGCTAAATATAGTTCTCGAACGATAACCATAGTGTAAAAGTGACACCAATTTCTCTCTATACTGTGTTTATGAATATTTAATTTGCACCGACCGAGAGAGACCTTGGCTTAAGATACCAATCCTTACTAGAATACTATCAAAGTTTCATCAAATTGTTTTTCAAATTATTGGTCTCAGCGATACCAAAGTGAATTTTTTGCTTTGGTCGAATACTGTTATCCAAAACAAACACACACTGCTCCAAATGACAGCAAAAGGGTGTGGCGGATGTGAGGTAATTCCCTCCAAGCGGATGAAAGAATTAAGTGGTGTAAAACCATTGGCTCTTCTCCTAAGTGACAGCATAACCAAAAGAGTACACTTCACCAAGAAGTTCAAAGTTTCCTTAGCAGCAAGACTGAATGCAATGATTCCACTACAGAGCTACTATTTAGGGATCGTGCAATCAAGTGGTGCACACACGACTCGAAAATGTCGGAGTGAATTGGGAGTGAACAGGAGTCGCAGGACCACACACCAAGCTCCATACCTACATATGTGAAGTTTCCTGAGCATTTTTCAAGCAGAAGTCCTTGCCATAAGTCGGTGCGTAGAGATAAACCTCCAACGCAACTATGCTACGAACGTACATATATTATATATAACCCTACTTAGAGACAATCAAGCGGCACTTAAAGCAATCTCTGCCTATGAGATCAGATCGCTGCTGGTGTAGGAGTTAGCGAACGGCTGAATAGCTTGGCGGAACGTAACCAAGTGCACCTTATCTGAGCTCACTTTTATCTACTAAAGCGCAACTCCATCACCTTAACTTCTTGCCCAAGCGATGAGTCACACCAGCGGCTTAAAGGCACACATTTACTAGTAAATAATATAAAACAATTGATAACAATTTCAAACCCATCCCCATTAAATAAATAAATAAATGTAAAATAAAAAAGTTGAGTTTGTAGTCATCGTCGTGCATCAACATTTCCAAAGAATATCTCAATTTTATTATTTTTAATTTTATTATTATTTATCGGTACTGCTTGGGTGACCACAGGCACCGAATTGGTTGGGTAAACGCGCGGTCGACCAGCTGTGCGCCTGTGCCATTGTGTCAGTGTCTGGCTGTAATATATCTAAATATTATTGTACATTTCTATACAAAAGCAATTGTATATAAGTATATTTATGTACGGAGTCGTGTTTTCAGAGAACATACTTACATTGTGAAATGTGAGCAAGAACGTTTTGTACTTGGAAATTTATGTTGCAAATGGCAATTTTTTAAAACCGAATAAATACCAAGATAGTTCAATAAGTATTTTGACTACAGAGGAAAAATGAAGATTTTGTAAAAACTACGATTTATTTCCCAACTTAGTCTTATTTCTGATCGAAATACTTAACGCAGCGATGCTCCAGCTTCTTAGCAGCTTCAAATATTGCTATGAAGTGGTCTCACAGCGGCGTTTCTCGTCCGGAAAGGATAATTGCGACACCTATCGTGAGCTACCAACCAATCGATCTTTGATTTCACTGCGCGATTTGCTTTCTAAGACAAGAATTGAGCTACCGACCACCATTGCTCTTTTTCCATTTATCTAAAATCCATACGTCAGCTTCCAAAAGCTATCAAAATAAAACTACGATAATATCAAATAATACATACAATGTTAGTACATATAAAAATTATATGTAGAACATCCGGATGATCATTTGTATATATACATATGTACACAATAACTGTATACATTCGTGCTTTAGTATAATATACTTATAGTATATGGGAGAAGCAGTTGTATCACGTCTACCATCGAATTGGGGAAATACGGAGCACTTGTTGTATTGATGTCATGTCCCTTCACATAGGAAGTGCGCTCATTGATCTCCGTTCTACGCTCGAATGTATGTATTCTTTATATACTCGTCATTCATCATTTTATAATAATTATAGAAAGGTCGTAAAAGTTCAACTTATATCTAAAATAACAGTAATTTGTCAGTTTTCAACTAATTGCCTCAAAATATGCGGCGGTTGCTATTGATATTAATGGCATAACAGTGAAAATAGATTTTTAATGTTCTCCACAAAATGTTCTATAATAGTCGAGCATTTTTTCTATTTTTTGACCCAATTTTCGAAACACTTCATCTAGTTCACTTGACATATCACCTGCGTTTGATAGCATTCGCTTCCTCTTGTGTCCACAATAATTTGCTTACTTGCTAGTCTATTTTTGATCTGTTTCCATATTCACTTTCGCTGGGTTTGATATATCCGAAGAATCGATTTCGGCAAGTATGTAAGTTCCCTTTGGATATGCTCTGATTTCAATCTCTGAAGATGCGTGCTCTTTTTTTCTAAAATATGTTTAGTTTATGGATGCAACTCTATTTTTATAAATCTAAAGTTTGGTATTTTTGATAACTGTTACTTGACTCCGGAACAACGTTTGCAAACCTTGCAAAGTTACTACCAAAATAATGGCTCGGTCCGCGCATCGTATTGAGCGCTGCGTCCAGTATTCGTTTGACCTAATCGTCTAGCAAAGTGGGCAATTTGAGCCACCATGGAACTCTTTCGAACCAGGTGTAGTCACACAATAAAACAAATAATTTATCACAACAAAGTCAGGAAATAGTCACATGCATAGAATTAAGTTTAGTTAGCATCTTGCGGAAACTTTGAACTATTTTGGACGGGATTCCCATACATATTTGAAAAGTAACCAACATTTCCCTACTGAAATATGCTTCGGAAGTCAATGCACATACATTCGAGGTTCTCATTAACATACGAAGAACATTAAAGCTTTCTCCTAAAAACGAAAAGGAAAAAAGAAATATAGCTTTGCAAGCTTCTTAAAATAGATGGCACTTCTTTCCGCTCGGTTAAACAATATTTTTGACAATTTCTCTGTCTCCTTTTAATAATTGCTTTCCGCGCTGATTGTATTTCTTTGTTTTCGCCACTTACATTTTCAACCGTTTGTTTTCATTCTGAAATGGTGTGTGTTTGTCTATGCACCGACTTGAATTTATTATTGGCATTTCTCACTACTTCTCACTGCCTTTTATGGGCAAATGTTGTGGTGTAAGTCGCAGAGCTCACCATAATCTCAGTATGTATTATTTGGCTTTGTTTTGTTTGCGCTAAAAAAAATGTAAAAAATGTATTAAGTGCCAAATCTGGGTCGGTAGTCAACTTACTTTTTAGACATAGATTTTATTTGTACTCTGGCGCCCATTTAACCGTTGGCCATTGACATTCTTCTGCTTTGATGCCCGCTTTTGGGCGTTATTTGTTTTTCATTTTCATTCAGCAAATATTTCTAATGAGTTATTTAAATGAGTAGTGGAGTTAAGTGAATTCTGGCGAGTTGACTTTGTTGACCTTCTCATTGACATCACAACTCATATTTTGGTAAGGGTTGGGCGCCTCTACGTTTTGCTCTAGAGTTTGTTTCAACATTTTTATACTCTTGCAACATGTTGCAACAGAGTATAATAGTTTAGTTCATCTAACGGTTGTGTGTATCATTAAAAACTACTATATAAATGATTAGGATCCGGTTGACTGTCTGTCTGTCCCTGTCTCTTATACACATCTAGATGTGTATAAGAGACAGATAATAGTTTAGTTCATCTAACGGTTGTGTGTATCATTAAAAACTACTATATAAATGATTAGGATCCGGTTGACTGTCTGTCTGTCCGCCCGTGCAAGTTGTAACTTGAGTGAAAAATGAGATACATTGATGAAAAGGTCGAGCTCGTAAGTCGTACCATAATTAAGCACTAAATTAGGATATAAAACTCTACCTTGGCACGGGCGATTGCTGTGGCAAGGAGCAACTGCAGGCAAACAATTTTGAAAAAGTGAGCGTGGTCTCACCTTTTCAAAAGCACATACATATATCGTAAACCACTAAAGCTACAAACAAATATTATAAGTCCCTCTACGGAGAGTGTGAAAGTGGGTGAAATCGGATGATTACCCCGTCCACTCTCCATATAATGGCTCTGTTACAAACTGCTTAAAGCGCAATAACTCAATAACTAATATGCCAGATACATTTAATTTTGCCAAGATAATATGAGAAGTCATTAAAGGTTTCGGAGGCGAAATTGGACGATCGGAGTGTCACTGACCACTTTTAGGTGAAATCACATACCTCAAGTATGAAAATAAGTGAGAACGGTCACGCCTACTTCCCATATAACACAATTTTAAATTTTACTTGATTTTTTCACTTTGAAGTATACAAATCAAGAATCAATTAATATATGAGATAAAACCTTGCACGAATAGTACATTTGAGGTGTGCCACTCTATGATTAAAAATTGCCTAAATCGAAGCAAAACTGTGAAGCCCCTAGGTACTAAGTATGTGTACTCATTGCTGACTTTTTTACGGAAAATATCTGTCAATTTGTAACATCTCTGTGTGCTACAAATATGTTAAACCGGGTCAATACTTCCCTTAGCCCCCATATACCTATTATAAATTTATTCGTACTTCCGTCAGTTTTACTATATTAATAAAATTGAGAGAGCGTGTTTTTCTTATAACCGTTGCTCTTAGAATGAATAAAATTAGGTGAAAACTCGCCCTAGACTCCATAGCACCTAAAGGTATTTCTTCGACTATAATCCTTGCCAGTTGCTCGGTCATATCCGAACTTGGCTCTTCCTCACATGGTGTTCTCGTCTTTGATTTTTGCTCATTTTCTGAAGCTTCTGTTACTAACCCAAGTAAATGCCTTGATATTTTTGAAGAGTTGTGATATGTAACGGTAAAATTTAAAGTCTTTATTATGTTTTTCTTAGAAAAGTAGTCGACCTCGAGCCATGTATAACCTTCAAAATAATATAATGATAACAGTAGATTTTTATGATTTTTTTTACTTCTATAATGGGAATGAATTCTTGGAAGGTGTCTTGTCAGCAAAATATGACAAGATTAAATTAATATTGGGTAGTCAAGAAGTATTTTCGTATTTTGTTAATAGATGTCGTTACAGTCGTATATCCAGTGCTACCAATCAAAAAAAAGTTACAGCTGTTCAAAAATTAGTGAAAGTAATGAAAAAATTCGCTATGTTTTGAGATTTTTGTATAAAAAAAGGAAGAATGGTACTCAAGCCACCAATGAAATTAGTTATTAGTTTAATTTAAAGGAAAACTTTTTCGTAAATTAATTAAGTAATTAAAATTTGTAAGTATCTGTAACAGATACATGAAAAATGGCTCACCATATTTAGAAAAGCTGCAAAAGAGCTCTTTTCTCAGCTGTTGTTTTAAATAAATATTGATAAAAGTCAGACATAAACTACACATTACAGCACCCTTCCCAATCTTTCCACATATTATATTTGTGCTTACATACCCGTTTTTATATACACACATCTATTTCTATAAGCTTGAGCTCATAGGAGTGTATATGGTTTTCGAATGCAAGTTTACCCCAGTGCAGCGCGCTGCCGTCATCAATAATGCAACGAAATGTGGGTCAGTGTAATAGAGCCAGTCGCGCCAACACTACTGCTGGACGGAGGCTGCATGCGTATGCACGACTGGCCACGACATCCGAAAGCAGTCAGATCACGCAGCGTCGCCAGCATCAGTTGCAGCTGACGACAGTTCACTGCCTCTTCGACGGCTCGATGGGCTGTCGTGTGGTGCCGCGTGTATTTATGAGACCACTTGTTTATTGCACTCGCCCTGTGCTGTGCTCCCTGTCCCCCTTACAGTTTCTTTTCCTCGCTGCATTCTCCAAAACTGGGCAAACCCGCACCAATAATATCTGTCGCCCGTAAAGTAATTGGCCGAAAATTTATTTCTGTTTTTTTAAAAAGCAAAACAAAAAAATAGAAAAGTGACAAGCCGTCTAGTAGCCAATTAGGCGATTAGGAAATGTATTAAAAGCTTGTTTCCATTTCAGGTGGCGGTGCAGAGCAAATTCCCGGAATTCTTGCCGAACATACTTATGGGTTGCTGTCGCTACATCGCGTGGGTGTTGTCAAAAATTTGTTTCGATTAGTTTACACTGCGTGACGCGTGTCCCAGCCTAAGTGTAGTTATGGCTCGCACAACTCATGTTGATGTTGATGGATTTATGTTTTAATTTTGCTGTTACTTTGGCTTTAATTTTTCTGTCACGATAAATTTGTAGTTTACAGATTTGATTGGAAAGTTGTTTATGTTTCTTTAATTAGTTCGGTGTTGAATTTTGGGGAACTATGCGCAAAAAATAGTAACACTTTGCTCATAATTTTAAAACTCTTAATTTATTCTTCCAATTCTCGAAACAGTTGTTAAATTCAATAGTCTTCGCTCAGTGAGGCGACTCACGTTTAATGTCTTCAATTGACTCTACTCCCGGAGTGATAGTTTAAGTTTGCTGAATAGCTAAAAGTCATATGGAGCTAAATCAGACGAATACGGTGGTTGCGGCGCATATTGAGTGAAAATCTCACTGGTGCAAGAACCAATCTTTTTACGAATAGCTTCCCACAAGCGAACCCGATTTCGCACAAGAAATTTATTTACTGCACTTTCACTTTACGTTCATTCGAATTTATCTTGGGGACTTTTTTGATGTTTTCGTCGGTAACAGCCTCTTTCAGACGTCCACTGTTTTCATCGTTGTCGGTGATCATTTCGCCTCGTTTAAACTGAGCAAACCATTTCTCACCGGACGGTTTATTTATACACGAAATTCCTTTTCATCCATACTTGTAAACTGACACAAGCTATTTCAATCAAAATCCTATAAATCACAAACTAATGATCCTACAGCTGTCAAATTTATACACGCGCCTTTCGAAGGTTAGTGTTGACTAAAAATCACATTTCTTTAATACCATTGGTACCATTTATCTATCAATCTACTAACTTTTCAGCTCACCTGTTAGCTGCCATACAACCTGATCGATCAAAAATAAGTTCTTATATGGAAAACTTTTTCATTTGGCAAGTTATCTTCACGATATTTGCCATTATTATCCAAAACAAAGCTACAATCTCCGAACATATTGTTGGCAATTGTGAAAGATTTCCGTACAAGCACTTGATACCGATCGTTCAGTTTGTATGGCAGATATATGTTATAGTGTTCCGATATCCGCAGTTTCGATAAATGAGCAGCTTCTTGAAGTAAAAATAACGTTAAAAAAATTTCAAAACGATATCTTAAAAACTGAGGGACTAGTTCGTATATATTATATATAGAGAGACAGACTCAGCTCAACTTACTGACCATTTATATTTACACTTTATAGGATCTCCGACACCTCCTTCTGGGTGTTACAAACTTCGTGACAAACTTCATATATATCCTGTTCAGGGTATAAAAACTTGTTCAAAATAATATTTCCTTGGCCATATTCAATTAGTTCGTCAGCAAAATTCTACTAACTGGACTTAAACTTTTCTCTCAAGAACGCTATTGGTCAGTTTCGAAATAACATTATCAGTTATAAATATTTATTATCAATTTTCCAGGAAAATGGACACAAAACCTAAATCCCCCTATACTCACATGCGACACTGCGGTGGTAAACGTCAATAAACAAGCGTAAAACAAAGCTAAAGATAAAGATATTCAATGATATTTACCAGCTATTAAAATGTTGACATATTACCATATAGATACATGCTTTGTTCTCTCAGTACATGTATATGAGTATACAACATCTCAATTTGTCCGATAAGCAAAAATTCAGAAACAAAAAAAGTTATAAAGAGAGAAAATAGATATATATTCTTATCTACTTTTGTAGCTACTTCCACTCATACAGGGCTTTCCAATAAGGGTGATATGATTTATCAAAAAAATAACTCATAAATGCAAATGTTTTTAATTTAATGTGAAGTACAATCGATACAATTAAGCTATCCACGGCCTCCACGACTTCTTTTGCAGAATCGAATTCGGTGAACATAATTTTTGAGTACTCTTTCCACTGAATCAAGTCGTATCTCATGAATACCACGTTCAATATTGACTTCTAGTGCTTGAAAGGAGTCGGGTTTATTGCTAAAGACCAAAGACTTTAAATAACGCCACAAGAAGTAGTCTAATGCTGTTAAATCACAATTTCTTAGAAACAATTTCATTAAATAATCGAACCCAAAATTATCGCAATAATTCGGTTTCGGCACGTGGTTTGTGGCACGTATCTTCGTCTTGTTGGAACCAGATGAACATCAACTTCTTTCAGTTGCGGGCATAAAAATTGGTTATCATTGATCTATACCGCTTCCCATTGACAGTAACGGTGTACGAAGTACGAATTGATGATTTCAACAGACCAAAAATCACACCTAACTGTCAATTAAGGTGAATGTAATGGTTGTTCATTAATAATTTGTGGATTTACTTCACACCAGAATCGAAAGTTTTGTTCATTGACCGCACCATTCTCAAAAAACTCATTATCGTTTTCAAGTTGTTCCAAGCCAAAATCAGCAAATTCACGACATTTACGTTGGTTCAATGGCTTCAGTTCCTAAAAGAGAACAATTTTATACATACGCAACCCCAAATCTTTCCTCAAAACCCGACAGGTTGCGGTTTAAGACAGTCGCAATGCTTGAGAACGTCTTGGAAACGACAAATTGCTTGAACAGCAGCTAAATTGTCACTACCTCGAGCGGTTCTTAATCTTATTGTAACTTGAATATTATGTAAAGAAAATGTACGTTCGACTTTGAAATTAGAAATCATATCATCCCTATTAGAAAACCCGGTATAGCCCTTACTCTTAAAATGAGTTATTTTTCTAAAAAAAACTTTTAAATTTATTGATCCCAAAATTTCTACAGATATTATGGTATTTAACTGTACTTTAAGACTTCTTCGATTAATTACTAAAACATATAGCATATTTAGGCTAGCTCGTATTAAAATTTGAGCCAAATAGGTTTAACCGATTTCAAGTAATGTTGGTCCCCGACTTTGAAAACACCATTTTGAGAAAAACGCATTTAAAGTTTTTCCTTGTACTTGTATAACTTCGAAAATATTCAACAGAACGATATGAAATTTTCTGTGTGTATTCTGAAATATATGTTGATTATGAAAATAAAAGAATTTTTTTGAAAATTAAAACTGTATATAACCCCACAAGAATGAGCCTAAAACATGTGGGACTATATTTTCATAATTTTGACAGAGACTTACAGTTCTAACTTAAAACCTTCAGATTTTAAGTTTAATGGTTTGACAGAGTATTCATTTAAATAATTTGAAAATAGAGTGAGTGTGTTATGAACTAAAAATTATAATTACATCCATACTATATCTTTCATAGCACGAATTGTTATTGAAATTATATGCACGCTTAAAGTGTACCCACTATTAGGCGCAAGACTGTATTGCATATTTACATTTTACTTTACATTCACATACAACGAATTGAGAATACCTAACTTCAACAACGTTCTTAAAGCGGGCCTATTTACTTACACATATGCCATAGAATTGGCTGTAAACATTTCGTTGCGCTTACTCAACTACTGATAACACCTTAGCACTTGAGTATTTGGCTAATGAGAACAGTCGGTAGATCGCGAGACAGTGTCGCGATAACATTAAATTACAAGGTAATTTTTATTACAAACTTCTCTTCTCTTATGTAGCATTCAAAATGGTTGAGACACCATATTCACTTATAAATTTTTTTGCTAACACTTCTTAAAATTTAGTTCGGTGTGAGGAAATAAGTGAAATAGAACGCACCTTTTTGGATCATAGGATCCGTCTGTGTAGATAAAGTCATACGCGTTTTCTTCTAATCGAACTCAGTCAAAAAATCTGATATTTACTTTCGTCAAAACGTTTTTTCTGCATATGTGATCCTTTATAAGTTTCGGATAAGCTTGTTTCCTCAGACTTCGCTTATTTTAAACCACTGATTCGTTGTTGCAAAATTTAGACTTTTTATTCCATACAAGAACCAGAAGAACCTATGCGACTTCTGAATATAACTCTAAACGAAATTTGAAATATAATCCATAGATTACATTTTGATTAAACTCGTAACACTGTGCCACGTTCCGTCTGTCAATTCCACCTGAAATCGGTGTACTTGTGTTGGCTAGATAAAGCTGCCTTACTCAAGCTCTAATGGAGTACGACAATATTGAGTCATTCGCGTACAGTTACTGGAGACATGCAGCGGACTGCAGCGAAACGTTCGACAATACAAAAACAACTCATCGACGCGTACATAAAATATTTGATTTAATGTTTTGCGAGGTCGACGTGGAATATTCGCAAGTGAAAAGCGTGTAAAAATGTAAAATAAGTGAGAAATCAGTATTTGCAATAGCGACACAGTGATTGGACTTTCCAAAAAACAAAAATACGATGCGAAATAATTTGGAAACGTATACGAAATTGATAAAAGTGTTCAAAATTATATAAAACGTATTTTATTATATTCTTAAAGGCGTAGTAAATGCACTGGTGTCTGTGTCAAGTAGAGTAAATATTTAAACTACAAGAGTATTTACATACACATACATAAATGATAAAGTTTTTTACAAAATCAAAAATGTATACCTCAGAGCTAATGGAACATATTGGTGATTACCTAAGTAACATCATACACTTACAAGTAATGGACATGGCCAAAGGCCAAAACCAAGGTAAGTTTGGTATAAAAAGGTGTTGCTAAATAACGGAAAGTATGAACTCGCCTTATATATACTAACTTGAGAAACTTATGAACGTAATTTGGTCAATACTCTGCCGAAAACCAGAGAGATTGATGTGTACAAATGAGTAGATATGAAATCTAGAGCCCTTTAAATGAAATACCATCACATAAAGTAAACAAAACCCACACTGACTTAAAAAAAAAATACATAAACAAGTTAAAACTATTGTGAAAATTAAGTTAATAAAAAAGTACGTACTCTTTATATAATTGTAGGGAAGGCTAAACCGGTATCAATGGTTTACTTTGAATTGTTCTATGTAATAATAAATGATTCAAAGAAAAAATTAAGAATGTTGTAACCTATTTCAAATTTATGTGTAATAAATTGATAAGATAGCACTGTGGACTCCAAACTAAAGAAGTAATGCCGCCTGGCTAGCTTTTGAAGTCAATACTATTTGTAAGTTAAACGAATTCATACAATATGTGTATTAAACATAAGATGACTTTGAATTGAAAATATTTTTGAATAGTGTTGCCAACTTTTTAAGAGGTTTTATTCAATTAAATTGATGAAATAAATGATATGGGAGATGTCAACCCGAGCACATTTAAGTAAAGTTTCTACCAAATATATTACTGACAGTAATTCAAGTTCATTTTCAAACTAAGTAATGATAAAGCTAAACCGATTCTTTGGTGTATTTAGATCAACGGCGATCAGCTGCTTGGTCCTCACAAACCAATCAAATTATTCGACCACGCTAATACAAGGGCTTGTTGGGTATAACACTCGAATAGTTTAAAAACCCGTTATTTAAATAAAATTGATAAGTTATACAAGTTGTTAAAGTATAGTTATGCAACTAAAGATGTTGATTGGTTGTTCGTATTTGCTTTTCTCCGGCACTATAGCAACTACCATGTGAATATGGAGCTCTCTATAGGAGCACTAAGCGTTAAGCTAAAAATAATGCAAATTGCATGGAACTTGTAAATATTCTTGTACTATCATAATCGATGTCATGAATAAATCCCATAAAAATTAAATTTGAAATATACGCTTATACGTCTCTTTATTGAATTCAGTTTAGCGCTCAAGGAGGTTTGCAGTTTTATATGCACGAAAAATAATTATTTTATGATTGAAGATTTGCTTCTAATACACCTCGCACTCTTAGTAGGTTTCGAGTCGCATGGCTGATTCGACCTTAGATTACTTAATATGGTTGAAGAAGTTTAGTTAACAAGAACAAATAAATTTCTCTTATAAAAAATACTCAAACACAGCATATCACACGATCTTGGTGGCCAATCGACCGGCCCAAAACGTGAAATTAACCAAGTTCTTGTATCTAAACTTTTTTATTTTATTCTGAAGACTATTTTAGCTTCGGTTCATCTGAAGTTTTTGTTTAATATTTCCAAATCATTTTCGATTAGGTTGTATTATAATGACATTCCCAGGTTCTTTATTTTCGAAGACCTTTGCACTACTTGTTAATACACACTTCATTTTTAAGCAATTCCGAGAAAAGCTTTCTTCGTATGCCTCGTATTTATTTTCAAGTGTAAATATGTCATGCACGAATGCATTTTTGCACATTCCACTTGTTGTATTTATAACCCATTAATTATAATTCACATATGTATATATAAAATCAAGCATTCAATAGACACACCTTGGATAAATCGTCGCAATTATTCAGCTGTTACATTTGTAGGTATTTGAACCAAATTTTGTACTTGTAGCCGATAAAAACTTTGTGAGCAAAAAATTTTACAAATTTGTAAAGCAAAATTTTAATGAAGGGAAAATAATAATTGTCAGTAGGTATGTATGGTACAAAGCGATACATATGTAATTGTATTCTCATATTGGCACATATGTATGTATGTGCCGTGAAAGTACAAACATACGATATTATTCCCTTGCTCTCTTTAATATTTGGGGAAGCCAGCTTTGGAGCACAATTCCAGTCGTTATTTATATTCTTCGAAAGATATGCATTATTATACCCTGAACACGGTATATTAAGCTTGTCACGATGTTTGTAACACCCAGAAGGAAGCGTCGGAGACGCTGTAAAGTATATATATAAATGATCAGTATGTTGAGCTGAGTCGATTTAGCCATGTCCTGTCTGTCTAACCGTCCGTCTGTCCGTCTGTCTGTATATATACGAACTAGTCCCCCAGTTTTTGAGATATCGTTTTGAAATTTTGCAAACATCATTTTCTCTTCAAGAAGCTGTTCCTTAGTCGGAACTGTAGATATCGGACTACTATAACATGTAGCTGCCATACAAACTGAACGATCGGGAAAAGTTCTTGTATGGAAAACTTTTGCATTTGACAATGCATCTTCACGAAAGTTGACACATGTTATTTTCTAGGGCATTAATGTAATATCCGAAGAAATTGTTCAGATCAGTTATAGTAAGCATATAGCTGCCATACAAACTGAACGATCGGAATCAATAGCTTGTATGGAAAACTTTCGCATTTTACGTGGTATCATCAAAAAATTTGATATGGATTACTGCTTAAGGTAATAATATAATCTCCGAAAAAAATTGTTCAGATCGGATTACTATAGCGTATAGCTTCCATACAAACTTAACTCATAGTTACTAAAACAATGCACCTGTGAAGGGTATATTAGCTTCGGTGCAGCCGAAGTTAACGTTTTTTCTTGTTTTTAAATACATACACTCATACATCCCAGTCACTACTAAGCGTATACGTTAACCCGATAAGTGTTGCGCCTTTATCAATAATTTTATAATTGTTTACGCATGAGCTCACATATTTTTCCTTCGACTCTTTTGCCAACACAATTGATACTTTTTTGGCGTTAATTTATTCTTCAATAAATTTATTTCACAGCGCAATCCGTTAAATATACATATGTTATCTGGATATCTACCGATATGATTAAACAATGGTTTTTAATACGCAGCAGAGGAGAGGTTATATCAAGCTCAAAACACGCTCTTAATTGTGTGAAATTGGAGGAATTTAAGTAATTTAACTAATTCGTAATTGTTCAAAATTTATCAAACAATTGAATAATTAAATAACTTTCTAATTAGTAATTAAATTATAAAAAAAATCAATGTCAATAAAAGAAATAACAAAAACCGAAAATGGTTTGTTATAAATTGGAAAGTCCAGCGACTAATGTCTTCTGATGTTTCCAATAGTTACCGAGTTATTTATCTGTTCAAAGCTTCAAAGTACAATCATAACTTGGTCAGAATTGTGCGAGAAGTCCTTCTTTAAGTTATAATCCTGGTTATTCGCGCGGAAGATTTATAAACAAATTTTATAATACCACGTCATATATATAGAGATTTATTCATTCTCATATCTTTAAGCTTTGCTTCAGTTTACATAATTTCTTCCTCTGCAATTTGCAAAGGCAATTCGAAAAAACGTTACCTGCAAACAGGGGTGATACATTTCGAAGTTCGTTATTTTTTTTTTTTTTAATGAAAAACACAGACACTTCAAATTTAATGGTATTGTTTATTATCATTTGAAAGAACATTGTTTGGCATTTACTTTTTGAAGATTAACTCTTTCAAACTTTCGACTGGTAACTGGCGAATGACACGCGTAATGTTTTGCTCTAAAGCCTGAATCGAAGCGGGATTATCCGCATAGACTTCAGACCTTAGATATTCCTACAGAAAAATGTCTAACAATGTGATTTCACACGATCTTGTTGGTCAATCGACCGGCGCAGAACATGAAATTATCTGCTCACCGAAGTGTTCTCTCAATAAATCCTTCATGCGATGTGTGGGAATTGATGCCGTCTTGTTGAAACCAAACGTAGCCGAGACCACGAGCTTCCATTTCAGCAAACAACTGCTCGGTTATCATGGTGTGAGAACGGTCCCCATTGACGGTTCCCTTCTCACCGTCATCAGTTTTGAAGAAATATAAACCGATGGTTCCACCGACCCACAAATCACACAAAACCGTTATTATAGATGAAATAGTAACTCTTGAATCTCTCCAGGTTGTTATTAGTTCCAAATGCTTCAATGTTGCTTGTTTACGTATTCATTGAGTAAAAAGTGGGCCTCATCGCTGAACAAACTTTGGCTCGAAAATGTCGGATCTTCTTGAAATTTTTCACGAGCCCATAGAGCAAAGAGATGTCGCTTGGGAAGTTCAAGCGGCTTCAGTTCTCGCACAAGTTATATTTTGTATGCTTTCAATTCAAGATCTCAACATAAAATGCGGCAGGTCGTTCCATACGTCAGTTCAAGGCGCCTAATCAACTCCACTACCTTGGTGTACACTCTCAGCTACGGCTGCTGTGTTTTCTTCAGTGTGTGCTGGACGTGGTATATTCGTTCGAATATTATTCAATAATTAGTGCTGAGTCTCAGGATGGGTGATGACGCTGCGGAGAGTATGCTCAGTAGCCGTGAATATAAATTGAGAGAAGCGTGAAAACACTTTCTTCACAGAACGTGAATTTTCGTAGTAAAATTGAACGATTTATAAATGTTTTTCAGACGTAAGTCTTTTTATTATGAAATGTCAAACAATACTAAGCAAAAAAACATGACAGCTTGACACGACTCATGCTACCATTTTAATTTACTGTACAGTATAAAAGCCGTTTCAAATTCTACATTGTTTTATAATAAAAAGTCTTGCGGTATTTTTTTATTTATATTAATTTTTTTATTTTATAACGGTTTGATGACTCATGTCCAGCTCTTGGCCGATGCTACGGCTGCTACTATGCCAGTCTCTTTCGACCAATTCAGCAATTTTATGGCAATTTTCGACGACAGGCCTTCCGGAGCGTGGCGCATCTTCCACCACCTATACACCAGAACGAAAACGCATCGTTGTGCGGTGGAAATGGAAACTGTATCGGGTTCATAAACTGCACAAATTTTATTGGCGGCTTGAGATGCATTTTTGCCTTTATCATAGTAGTACTGTAAAATATGCCGTATTTTCTCTTTATTTTGCTCCATGTTTGCGACATTATAACTCACTAACGATTTAAAAGAAACGACAATCAATCAAACACGTGTTAGCGCGTGAAATGAGCTTTCCAAAAAGGTATAGCATGACTCGATGCGACGAATAAAACTAGAACTACGCGCTCTCAGCGCCAACTAGCGAAAATACCGCAAGACTTTTTTTACAACCATATTTAATATAACAATATTTGCAAAATTTGTTTAAACTTCGGACAATGGAATTACATTGAAAGGTAACACTCATGAAAAAAGTAAATTAGCACAGGAAATATATTTCCGCTATTTCGCTCTTATAATTACACCCAATTATGTGTTATACTCTATTGCCATCGATTCTCTTAGTGTTTGTTGCATTCCACATCTTTACTGCATTTTGCTTAATGTTGAATATTTGAATAAGCTTAAAGCCTTAAGCCAACTGATCAGTAAGCTAATAGCTAGCTTAATAGTTGGAAAGGGAGATAAGTGCTCTTAAAAGCTACCGCTGCCAAATTAATTTATACTCGGTAGGAAGAGCACGCGAGCGGTACGCGAACATGTATATAAGAGGCAGAAGTTGATAACTGTTAAAATGTTACTTAAAAGAATTCAAATGCAAACTGAATTAACTTAAAGCGAATGCCCGCTCGGGGAAGGAGCTGAAAAAGAAGAATGCCAGCCGGTAGTTCGTAAATTCTCGTATTTCATTGGTTTTGGGCGCGTCTGTGAAATGCCGTTTGTGATGCTAAAAAGTTGAAACGTTAATGGGTCAGCCAACCGGCCAATAAACGAGTATGCAGTGGCGTCACTTGACCAGCACTGGAGCTGTGCCAGTTTCCGCGTGCTTCATTAACTTGATTAGCATAAATTCAAACGTGAAAGAGTATGTTGGTACTAGTTTTATAGCCGCGATATGTATGTATGTAAATGACACAGCGCCAATAAAATCAGCATTCGTCACAGCTTACTGAGCAGACGGCGGTTTTTAGCGCGCATAAATTAAATTTGCTTGAGAAAATTCGCACCATGCCAACGTTTGTGTGCTTTTACAACGCGCATATCTGCAAAAGGCTAATGAATATTCGAGCGCTGCTCGTGCCGGCGTTCCAGGGTTTGAACAGCGCTGGTCGCATGCCAATCAATTGCGAAGTGCACCAAATTGAAATGGAAATGTGCGCAAACTCGCCAACACAATTAGTCCAGGTAGGCAGGCAGGCGGCCAGCGACTAAGCGTTGCCACATTATTCCCCATTTCATTTGTTACCCTTTTCATACGTATGTAAGTTGTTCATGCATGCGATGTTGTTGGTGTACACAAATATTTAATCTTAACTGCGTGGTGGAAATAAAGCACAAAGAAGACTGGAAATAAATAAATAAATAAAATGACTAAAAATTAATTAACGCAATTGATAAAACTCGACTCTCGGGCAGTGCGGCATTAGCTACTGTGCGCGCTTGGCCTGGCCAAAATCCAAATACATGCGAGCAACCAGTTTAGGCCAGACAGCATTTCACTTGTTGGCGGTGCGCGCGCGCGCTTGCGTTTGAAGGCGCGTTGTGAACGCAATTGGATTTTGGTGTCAAAACGTAAACAAAGCAAAATTCAAAATGCAAAAAACAGCAATTTTCCCCCAAATACGCAACGCGCATCGACAACTCTATATGTATGTGAGTGTGTACGTGTGTATGTGTTGTTGTTTGTGAAAAAATTCGCAGAACGTTTTCGTATTGAGGCTGCAACAGTTTCGATTTGTGGCGTGCATTTAGCAATTTGTTGCGCGACTGGTTTTAACCCACTTCCACCGTTCTGCTGCTAAGTATTCCACAGCCTTCTGCCATTTAAGTACCTGCTTGCTTGCCTGCCTGTCTGCTGAATGTTTGTTTGCTTGACTGGCTGCCCAATTGCTTTGCCTTATAGTCGGTTGGTTGCCTGCCAAGCGTTGGCTATTGAGTACAAACGTTCTTTCGCCGAAATCTCAATCGAGTGTAAACGGCGCACGTTCGCCTGGCGTATGGTTGCGAATAAAGATAGCGCAAATTACATTTAGTCAATTGTATGCTTTTTAATTTAAATAAAAATTGCTTTGAATGCCCAATGACTAAAAATAAAGCTTCGATAAAGAATGCTGCATTTTGTTGCTACGATTAAGCTTGGTAATGTTCTTCGGTTATTTGCTCACATTAAACTGAAGTTAATATGAGCTCAGATACTAGAGCCAAAAATACTGGCGATTACGACAGTTTCGATACGTTATTTTTCATACCTGCATAGGGTACAATAAGTTTGCCCCTAAGTTTGTTAAATTTAGAAAGAAACAGCCCTATAAAATGTATGTATCTATATAAACGGGGCTGCATTTCGAGGTTTCCTACTTTTTAGAGCAAAAAAAAAAAAAAAAACAGAAACTTCAAATTATTCCCTATTAAATATTATCCTTCCTAAGGACATTCTTTGCATTTATTTTTTGAAGATTGCCTCTTTAAAATTTTGGCTACGGTTACGTTTTACGTTGGTTCATCCGTTGAGTCCTATTTTCGATGACTCTTTCGATCATTTCGATTGGTAATTGGCGAATGACACTGTGATGTTTTGCTCCAAGGACTGAATTGTCCGCATAGACTTTACATGTCCCCACTTGAAAAAGTCAAACGGTGTGATATTACACGATTTTGGTATCTGGCCCAAAACCTGAAATTATCTGCTCACCGATGTGTTCTCTCAATAAATCCATTGCTTCATGCGATGTGTGGTAAGTGGCGTTGTCCTGATGAAACCAAATGTCGTCGAAATCACGAAGCGAAGCGATGTCGCTTGGAAAAGTCGAGCGGCTTCAGTTCTTGCACAAGCTGTGTTTTGTACGCTTTCAATTTAAGATCTCGACGTAAAATGCGCCGAGTCATTCCATGCGCGCTGAATTGACTATCCTCCGTTTTCGTCTACACTCTCAGCTCGGCTGCTATATTTTCTTCACTGGGTTCTGGACGTGGTTTATCCAGTCGAATATTATCCAAAAATGAATGCTGGGTCTAAAAATGGATGATGGTGTTGCGAATAGTACGCTCTGTAAGCCGATTACGTTGATCATAAGTTGAGCGAAACGCATTATTTACAAAACGTGAATTCTCGTAATGAAGTTGAACAATTTGTAAACGTTGTTCAGGCTCTTTTATACATATATAGATGTACATATTGATGTATGTATTGATGTGTAACCGTCTGAGGGACTAGCAGTTTTTGAGATATCGTTTTGGAATTTTGCAATATATTTCTTCTCAAAGAAGCTGCTTTTTTGTGTGGACCACTGCAGCAAGTTCATGCAAAAAGAGAAAAAATCTTTTTTACTTACCTGATAACTCAACAATCTGAATTAAGTCCGAGTTACTGATACTGTTAGAACAGCATTTAGGTCAGCCCAAACCATTTCGAAGCATTTTTCTTGTGTCTCAAACGCGTCAAGTCTCGATTGGTGCCAAAATACGAAAATGCACCACGGCATACTGCATTGGGTGTTTGCGACCTTTTTTGCCAAAAGCTCGGCTCATATCGTTCTGCAACCACCGTATTCGCCGAAGTACGTATGTATATCGAAAATATAGTGTACAAAGTTTTGTAGCAGTAGTTTTTAATTTAGTGTAGTTGGCTCCTATAAGCGTTTGCACGACTTACTTAGATATAATTTTCAGTTTATGATCGAAGGAATATATCTTTTGATAATAATTCCTATCTCTCTGGGACCACACTGCAGTGTAAATTTTTTCATCAAAATAAATTCGGGAAGTCGCCCATTTGTGTTGACTCGTCCGTCTAATATTATTTATAGTCATAAGTTTTGTTTTTTGTTTTTTGCCTTGAGTCAATTTTATGCAGAAAAATCTTCATCAGCGCCAAGCTGTGATTAAAATGCACATTAAATTTTTTATTATCATTTATTTATCAAGTAAAATCCCTCTTCAAAAAGATCTACAAAAGCCACGTTTTGTTGTTGTTGTTTGTACGTTCTCACAACCCATTAATTTATGATATTATGAACAAAATAAAATAAATACCTTATTTACAATTACATACCTTGAAATTTTCATCTATAATTCTTGGGCCGAGCTATTGCGAAGTAAACATAAAAAGTAGTTCGCAGGTGCTTTTTCATAAAATATTGGTCTAAACTGTGACTTGAGTCAGTACAAGCAAACTAATGGTTTTCTCGGTACGATCTTCAGTTATCTCAGAGAGTTTTAAAGTCGTAATCAACCCCTGATCGGTTCCTTTAGACTAAGTAGCGGCTAGAGAGTAGGATCCGGCGATGAGGTTGAAGAACGCTGAGTATTCTTTGTGTTTAGCATACATACATATGTATGTTCTTCTAGTCTCGAGTCTATCCCGTATGCCTGGATGTAATCAGAAACTAGAAATATATAAAAGTAATATTATTATGGACATACTAAACATAACATTTGTTTTTGGATGTGATAAGCAATGAAATGGCATAGAACACAATAAAGCACACATTCGTAAAATTAATTTTAACGTTACAGTTATGTCAATAATTTGAATGTGATATATGTGTATGTAAATATATTTCGTTTGTGCCATTTTATTTAAAAATTGTGTATTCCACATTTTAGTTTTGATCAAATGCAATTAAATACAGATACCAGMCATGCACAACACTCAAAGCTGCCAACTCAATTGGAAAACTGAAAATAGCTTCAAACAAATCGCAAATATAAAACCAGAAGCTCAAAAGTCAATTAACTCAAATAATTGTATAAACAATTGCATGTTGCTGGAAAAAAACTATTTTTCTGTTATTTGTAATTGCTTATTTAAGATATTACTATTAGTATTACTTATACATTAGCCTAAATAAAAGTAAAATATAATGTGTAGTAGAAAGACATGCATTATTTGTGCATTGAATTGAAATATTGATTTATTATTATATGAATGATCTGGTTTATTTATAATGATCTGAAGCGGTTGGTTAGTTAACTTGTTGTCTTTTTGAAGATGACTTCATAATGCCACTCTCAGGGAACAAGGGTTCCATTTTACCAAAAAACTGTGGTAGTCAATTTTCACAAGTTTCTCTTGAGGTGAATTTTACACCAGCAAAATCATTCGGAGCAACAGGTATTAATCACTTGTTTCGAGTTATAATAATAATAATAATAATACCCAACGATTACCCTCCTCCCGCCCAACCGCCGCGAGGGGCGCAATCCGCGAACGAGCGGAATTAGCCGAGTCATAAAAGGCAAGGGAGTTTTAAGCGTTGCGATCTTAAGCTGCTCAGCTACAGAAACAAAAATTTCAACAGCCAAAATTAAGAATTAAAATTAAAGTTTATAATTTTTGAATGTTACTTGTTAAGAGTAGATAAAATATTTTTTTTTTTTAATGGTAAAGACTGAGTCTGTTAGATCAAATGTGCTGGAATGAGAATTGAAATGACATATGCGGCGGAATGGTTCGTTTAGCTCAAACTTTGTTCTAGAAAATTTTATAAATAAGGGTCTAAACTGCCTTGTAGAGCGAGCGGGAACGTTAAAATTAATATCAGATAAAAGAGATGGGCTACAGACTGACCCATTCATGAGTTTTACAAGAAATATATAATACGACTAGCGAGTGTCGGGAGATTTATAAGTTTTAAACGATTAGTGTAAGGGGGAAGATTTAAACTGGGATCCCAATGCAAATTATTTAAGGCAAAAAGTAAAAATTGTTTTTGAACGGACTCTAACTTATCCGAATGGACTTGGTAAATAGTGTTCCAAACCACAAATGCATACTCTAATATAGACCTCACCAGAGATGTAAAAAGAATTTTCGTGGTAAGTGGATCTCTAAATTTTTTAGACCAACGTTTAACAAAACTAAGAGCGCCTTAAGCTTTAAAAACCGTGGAAGATGCGTGAAGATTAATAGTTACTCCTAGATCAACAAAACTGCATACTTGCTTCAACCTAAAGTTTAGTATTGCGTATAAAGGCTACAGATCTACGTGAAAAACATTTCGTTTTACATTTTTTAAGATTCAATGGCATGTCATTTCTATCACACCAAGAAACTTTCGCTGTATGAAATATACGTTTTAAAAAGTTTTACATCGTCAATATGGACTATAAGGTGGATGCCTAAGACCCTCTGATCAGGTGCCTGGAGTTTCTTGTGAATCACTATCGCCCTGGCGTTGTCCTTATGGCTTTCGTTTAATTAATAAAAAAAAATAATTCGTTTCGTTAAATTAATAAAACATTTTGCTTTCTAAAAAAATTTCGATAATTCAATATGTTGCCATCAAACACGAAATAAAAGTTCTTCGGCAGCCATGATGTGGATATTGTGCGATTGTGGTTTTAATCCATACGTTATTAGCCTCGTTCATAACTGTTCATACATTTTAATTCAGATAATCTTATATGTTTTTTTGTAAGTCGATGACTTGAAAGTCATGCACTAAAAATTCTCTGTCACACTTTTATTTATTTGCGTTGAGGCCGTGACTCATTTCCACGACACAAATTATTTTAATTTAAAAATTAATAAAGAAAGGAAGCCCATACATACAGTTATGGATAAGAGTATTTAAATACATATGTAGAAGAACATACTCACGTAATCACGATCTAGGTATCTAGGTATACATATTTTTTTTTTTTTATTTTATAAAAGCTTACATAATAATACAATTATTATACAAACTAAGAAAATACGCAGCACTAGCATCATGGGCTATCGGCC
>NW_017534741.1:629814-641668 GCF_001853355.1 Bactrocera latifrons | reverse complement strand
TCTAAGGAACCGTCGCCCACCCTGGGACCGCTTTTGCATTACTTCAGGGTGGCGTTCCATTTTTCTCATTGTGAGATTTACATCTGCGCACCTGCGTCCAGGTCCCGCTTTTTGCTGCGTAGCAAGAGTGCGGCGAATTTCTTGATGATCCCAATGTATAAAATTTATGACATTGGATATAACATATGATAAATAGGACGACATCAGTTTAGATATTTTGAGATATTCGACTCACTAACCCAATCAGAAGGTTCAAATTATTTTATTGTGTATATGGGGGTCAAGGAAAAGTACTGACGATTTTAACCACGCTTTGTATCAACTTACAAAACGCTAAACGAATTGTTGCCACCAAAATCTTAACGGGAAGACACGATAGACACGGTATAACGGCAAAGATTCAGGAATTAATGATTCCCAGATTAGATTTGTGTGATCTCACAGAACGTACATATGTATATATATATAGTATATATGTATATATATATAAATACAAAAACAAAAAAGAAATTACCCACAACCGTCATGTTAACTAAACTATTATACTCTGTGCAACATGTTGCTAGAGCATACACCTACATATAGAGGGTTCTTGTTACACATTGCAAGTGGCAAGCAGTCAAATGTTAAGTATATAATTAATTTGACCTCATAAAAACACTTATGTTATAGCAAAAATTATTGTGATGAGACATATGAAATTGCAATGACACATACATACAAACATATAATATAATACAAGCTAATGTAAAAATAAATAATAAGTTTCTTACTAATACAAATATATACATACATAGATATTTCCGCCTTATTTTAATATAAAATTATTGAAATGTTTGATCTCAATATATATTAGGCATGTTGTATGTCGTCGCGCGACAATTTTTGCGCTCGAACGAATAGCGATGAAAAGCGAACTAGAACAAAAAAGCTGAATGCGTGTTGTTTTGTTCACGTTATAAAGGCGAATGTGTTTTATTTAAGCAATTGTTACATCTAATGTATGACAGGATTGCAGAGTGCCAAAATTTACAAAAAGGAGTAGGTGATGCCACTTAATTATCAGGTGGTGCTCTGAGCGCTCTGAACACGTGTTTTATATGACCAGCAAATTAAGCTATCAGCTTATTTTATATGGAAGACTTAGCCAACATAATTATGTTGGGTTGTCATAAGCTATCATAGCTTGTATATTGAACTAGAGGCATTGCCAGTTCATCGTTTTTTTTTTTTTTCATTCACAATAGCTATGATTTTTCCAAAAAAAAAAGTGAGGGATAGATCCAGTAAATGCAGTCTATGTTTTAGGTATTTTGAGAGAGAGCTGAGATGCCAAAAGCATTTATTTATTGTTTCATTAACAAAGTCTCGGCCCATTGAAACAACTTGTAAGCACGAAATCTTCAACTACACAGAATTTGATAAACATTTTAAGGCCGGTGTAAGTTACGAGTTTGTTGCAATGGGCGCTTTTGTAGAGTGAACAATTCTGAGAAATATGCGTCTAAAGTCAAAGGGATGCCATAAAATACCTCTGATCTGTAAGAATTTAAAGATAAAAAATCATGATTGTAGTGTATTTTCTATGTACAATTTTTACATGCCTTGGTGTAGTTCTTACTGTTAATTTTAAGGGCTATAATTTTCAGGGATTTTTTTGCGTATTTCCAAGGAAAAAAAAAAACCCCTAGTGTATATGTATGTATACAAGGTATGTAGTGTATATCCAAAGTAAACAGGACTTTAAACAAAAAACAAAAAAAAAACAGATGGTGTTTTCAGCAAAATCAATTTATTTTATTCAAAATCTTCAATACAGCTTTTGCACGGTCCAAAAGCATGTCGAACGAGTGTTTTAGGACGTTGGCCGGTATGGCCGCCAGTGTTTTGAATGACCTCTACGTCTGCATAACTCATTCCTTTCATGGACAAATGCATTTTTCGGAAAAGCAAGAAGTCGCACGGTGCCATTTCAGGTGAATACGGGGAGTGGTTAATGGTTAAAATGTGATTTTTGGTAAAATCGGTTACAAGCGTCGAGCGATGAGACGGTGCATTATCATGCAACAAACGCCAACTTTTATCTTCGTGATGTTCGGGCCGAACACGCCGAATACGGCGCACCAAATGCGATAAATCGATCTTTGGAGATGTTCAATTTCATTCGGCTGGTTTTTGATGAATTTACGCACAGGCAATTATCGCCAGTAACTTCACTTCCAATCAATGAACTGTCATGAACTGGACAATCGATAAAGATAGCAGACGCTAACGCACCAGTTGACATATAGATGGCGCTAACAGGAGGCGCCAGATTCAAAAAGTCCTGTTTACATTGGAATGTACCTTGCATGTATGTCCATATAACCTCATCATCATTATTTATGACAATTCAACTTATTTATAGATATGTTTAAATCAACACAGTGCATTATGTTTTTTCTATTTTATTTATAAAGTTTGATCTGAAAGAGAAAATTTTTTACAAAAAAATCCTCCAGTTTTGAGGTCAGCTAGGCTGTTTTGTGCGTTTATATGTACATATGTGTGTAGGTGCTTTTGCTGATTACTTAGAATATGGTTCTTTGTTTTATTTTCATATAAATTTTCTTAGAAATTCGCGGTCACATAGTTCAAATTATCTAAAAACTAAGGGGCTCACATGTTTAATGATTTGAAGGCTGATTTTTATGATGCAAAAAATTTTAAAGCTGATAGCGACATACATATTTTAGTAAAAAAAAAAATAGATCTATTCTAGTAGAACAAAAACAAAAAAAAAAAAAAATTAAATAATTTCAAATGTTTTTTCGGTTCATAAGGTTTGTTTAATTAATTAAAAAATCATAGTATAATCTGAGGCTAAAAAAGAGAAAATATTTCAAAGACAGTGTAAGAGTGTAAAAATTTTTTTTGTAGTTGAAATTATGCAAACCGTTTATAAAACTGAATTATTATTCTAAATCGTCTAACCTTTTTAAAATCCATTGACTTGACTATTTTTTAGAAAAATCTTTGTAAATGTCATTTTGATAGCAAAAATGGTTAACATTGTCCACAAAATTTGAAATTTACTGAAAAGATAGATTAAAGGTTCAAATGGAATAATAAATAAATCAGAGTTAACCTGTTGTGATATTAACCAATAGAAGCAATTCATAATATTACTTGTATCAGTGTTATCAAGAACAGAAATAGTATGAAATTATGTTTACAAACCATTGCCATGTGATTTCTTCTGTTTCACCGTGAAAGCGTTAATTTAATCTGAACCTTTAATAAACCTTGGCCATAATACATTTAACATATACATATATATAAACTAACATGGTAAGCTTGTTATGTAATCTTGAGTTTCACTTCCCCAGAAATTTCAGAAACGTTAGAGGTATACCAAGAATGACAGAGACAAGATTGATTGTTGATTGTTGATTCATAACATCACGTGTCATTATTAAACTTCTTCAAAAATAAGGAGCGACATGACGAGACGATCGAAATCTCTATTAATACATTCTTGGAGGTGTATTTAAAGATATTGAAACATATGAGTGTTTGAAGAACATTGCAATCCCTCTTATGGTCCTTCAAGTCCACCGACGAGGCACTAACTCAGCTTCCGCTCATTAAAATGTGGCTCCAATAGCGAAGATTAAAGTATGAAACGACTAAAATAAAACAAAAATCAAAACACTTTTAGATATACTAGAAACCCTAAAGTGAGTTAACAGTTTTATGTGCTTAATTTTGTACACCTTATGTGCAATTCACACATGAGGTGCATTTAAGTCACGGCTCGCTCAGCTCAGAATGGCTGAGTCAAGGTGCGCGAAGTGGCAATTGTTTGCCGGATTGCGTGGCATTCAAGTGTTGCAAGTTGAAAGCAATTGACTTCTTTTGTTTCATCGTTGTCGCTTTCGTATGACCGCACTTACATACATACATACATACATACATACATACGTACATATACTAAGATGTAAGCGCATACAAAATGAATATTTATTTACTTTTATGTGTACTGAGCTGTATAAAGGTATTTGTACATGCAGTTAGTTAATGGCTAACACAGTGGCTGTAGTTCAGATGGCTGTTTTCTTTGTTGACTGCTGCTGTTGACACAATTCCTCTATAAGTGAAACCTGCTTCTTCTAAAAATAAAAACAAACAAGAAATTACCAAAGTATTGGAGAAAATAAGAAAATGCAGAAGCATAGGAGAATTGTTGCACCACAACTTACACTATTTCTTATCAAAACACCTGCCCTTTTGCTGGCGCAGCCGAAGTGCCACTAAGCGCTCAGAGCGCGTGATTGTTTTTATTTACTTCATATTTTCTGCTGCTTTTCTCATTTGACATTGTTATGATTAAGCTCGGTTTGTTGCAGCTGTGGCGGTGGGTTTTAATGTGTGGCACGAATGCGCTTTGTGCCTCAATACGGTAAAGAACTTGTTTTAATGCTGTTGCATCTAACAGAATTGCGGCCTAGGGGTATGGCACTCATAATCAATTCGGATACAAGTTCAAAGTAAAGAAAATAACTGCATATTAAGCAATATTTCGTTGAGTTTGAAGTAAATATACATTTAGTCATATTAGAATATTATCTTGTCGAAAATTCTCTTCCACGGCGTAGACAAGCGACTACACATAACTCAATAAAAATTCGTCCAGTGGTGTTGAATTCTAAAATCTAAAAATGGTTATTTCTGTGGATGTATAGCATTTAGCAGCGTCTTCTTGGAACCAGAGGTCTTCCACATTAACTCCTCCCATTTATGCAAGGAAATGTTTTTAATTATGCCTCTGTAGCGTTCCAAATTGAAATATGGGCCAATGATTCCTTCTGTGAAAACAGCCGTCTAAACAATGGTTTGTAGATTCTTAATACTCCAAATGCGACAATTTTGTTTATGAACGTACCCATTCAAACAAAAGTGATGTTCATCACTGAACAAAACTCGCGAATTCGCACCGCACGGTCGTAAATTTGTTCAATTTGCAAACATTGTTTCGGAGTAAGTCTGTTCATTACCAAAGATCAAAGAGGCCAAATATTCGCTTCACTAATTGTGTTTTAGTTCATTGACAAACTAAAAAATCTAATTGACTCCATTCCATTACATTAGCCACTACATTTTTGTTTCTAATTAGGTCCATTTACCAATTTGTTTACGATTAGGCTTACCACGCTAGAAAAATCCATATCAGATCCTGATAGATCTGCAGACGATTTTCATATACCTGTGATGAATGACCGGTTGTTTTATCAGATTGCTCCAATTTAACTTAAAATCGGTAAATATAAAATATGTTCGTTGAAAGGATTATATGTATTCCAGTAACGTTCTCGACGACTTCGAGAGTCTCGTAAACATATTTCTATTCTACCTGCGAAGATTTAATTGATGAATAAATTTGGTGTTTATTTCCTATAAACATCATCGTCTATAGTTGTCTTTTCTGATATGTGCTTTCTGATTGCATTTATAGCATGATTTCAAAGCCCTGCTAGTAAGAAAACTTTTCTCCGGAAGCAACAACGAAATTATTCATTTAAATTAAATACAAGATCTTTCTATTCTGTCTCTATTTCATACCCAGGTGTACGAAATTTATGCCAGTTGTATATTTGACTATTAAATTATTGTTTTCCAAAATATATATGTAAATACATATATACCTATGTACATATATTTTCATATACTAAGTTAACGAATTTGATAGCATTTTTGTGTTGTATTAATTTCCATTGTCGATTAAAAATTTTCGAGTAGTTTGTTAAGTGTACTTAACGCTAACGAATAGCTGTTGACAATCTCGTAACGAGCCGGTAAATATCGAACACTTCCTATTGCCAAAAGCACTCGTGCAACCAAGCATGTACATATGTATTTATGCCTGTTTTAGTACTCAAATGACACTTTTACAAGCGATTCATCGAAAACAAGTGCCAGCGTGGTCACGATGTATGGTCATTACCGTTCGAGATGGCTAGGAGCACAATTTTAATTGCTCGGCATTGCATATAAAGTGTTGTAAACACAATTACACCACTACATTCATATATGTATATATGTTTTGTATACTATATATGTATATGTTTTGTATGCTATATATATAATACTGAAATCTAGTTGGGTTAATAGCATCAATCCATGTGGGATGTTTATGTGGTCAGCAAGTGTCTGTAAGCCCAGCAGTTTTAAGCCGAAAGAAAACTGTGAACATGACATACTTATGTATGTATGTACATATGTACAAAGCCTGAATTGTAGATTTGTCCAACAAAGCTTCCAATAAATAAATTTAGCCGGCTTAGTTCTTTTGATTTCTTTTGCTTTTTAGTTGTTGTATAGGTCACTGCTACTATTTAGCACGCTGGTATGCTGACCAGCTGTCGATTGGGTTCGCCTTTTCACTTACTTTACCACCATTCTCTTCGCCTTTTCAGCTTTGTGGCTCAGAGGCTATTACAATGTTTTCGACACCGAACAAGTCGCAGTGCATTGCACATTCAGTGGTGGCACTCAAGCTCTACATATACATACATCTTTTTCTGTTATGTAGTAGTTGTAATTTGTGTTAATATCTATACTTATATATGAGGGTGGTCGAGTAATTATTTAGTCTAAAACACATACCTATCTATAACCTTTCTAATCACCATCCGATAGTCATTTTTATACTCTAAAGTTCGTAAAACCAGGAAGACATGTCACACGAGTATAAATGGTCAGCATGACGAGCTAAGCTCTGCCCTTCATTCGGTATACCCGCGGTCTAGTTCCTTAGTTTTTTAAATATCGATCTGAAATTCTTGTTACGTCCTTTTCTCCCCAAGAATTTGCCTATTTGTCCGAATCGCCGATATCGGCCCACATACAAACTGAATGGTTGCATGGAAAACTCTTTCATTTGAGGAGTTATCTTCACGAAATTTGGCATGAGTTTTTGCCTAAGGTAATAATACGGTCTCCTAAGAAATTGTTCTGATCTTCTCTACTTGTATAACATTTAGCTGTCATACAAGCTAACCGATCAAAATCAAGGGCTTGTATGAAGAACTTTTTTTAATTGGCGAGATGTATTCCACAAATTTGAAAAATTCCTGAAATTCCTGTCTGTCTTGCTGGATAAAAATCCGGGTCCGTTCCGGTTACTTACACCCGACTGTCGAGGGAACGGTAATTATTTAAGGCATTGGTGTAAACTACGGAGAACTTATCCAAATCGTACCATATAGCATATAGCTGTCGTACAAACTGATTTTGAATTGGTAAAAGGAATTATAGCTTCGACCGCAACCGAAGTTAATTTCTTTTCCTGATTTCCCTTTTTCTCAAATCCGCGGGTACGACCCGCGAAACTACGAGTCCGATTCGTTTGAAATTTTAACAGCATTCGTCTACGACATAAACTACAGTGCAGTAAACTTCGCTAGCGAAAGTGGCACCATCGCTTGGTAAAACTATTTTTTTTTTTACTTCTTATGAACTTTATAACTCAGTGAAAAAAAATCATTATGAATAAAACTCATAGGTTTTTGGAGAGGTTTTCTTAGAGGTGTCTGGGAACTTATTTTTCAGAGTACCGAACGAAAAAAAAAAATTTTGTTTTGATCCACCCTAAAATGCATTGATGTTTGACGACGAATATTTCGTAAACGCTTAACTTAATCGAAAAATCATATCAGACCATTTTTATAGCGCTGTAAATTTGCGACAAAACTATGAGTTTCATCATGCGTAATGATTTTTTTTCATTGAGTTATAAAATTCATAAGAGATAAAAAATTTTCCGAAAAACAATCAAACTTCAACCGTTAATATCTTTAAACGGTTGGGTTTACGAAAAAATCTTTTTTTGTAGAGCATTCAATTTCCTACAAAATCTAAAGAACAAAATACTTTTTGAAGTGGTTGGAAGCGAGATGGTTTTCTGATTTTCTATCAGATAATAAGTAAAAATATAAAGCTGTAAGTAGGAGGACATTCCCGTTACAAATAAGAAGTCATTCTTGGAGAGGCTGCCTTAGGGGTGTCTAGGAGCCTATTTTTCAGAGTACCAAACGAAAAAAAAAAATGTCTCTTTTTGAATCGCCCTAATGTATATGTTGGCGTTTTGTGACCACAAAGCATTTTCTACAAATCTGTTTTGATATTTTTTCTTTTATTTCTTTTATTTCTTTGATTTTGTTTTTGTTAATTTTCTTTCTTCCTTTTTTAATAAATATAAACGACATACACACAACAGATGGAACATAACGTGTGTTGTAGCACTTTTGACTCTCTGCCTTCTCAACCAGCTTCCTACTCAAATATATACAGTTTTTTATTTCCTTTATCAAATTTTTATTTTCTCTATGCTTAGCATTACCGCGTGCTGATTTGTCACCAATTTTTCACCACAAAAGTGCAAATACAAAGAGCAAAGCCCCGCAAATTCTTGTACTCATGAACTTAATCCTTGCAGAAAAAGTAAAAAGCGGCAGTTAGCACATTCGGAAAATAAATAAATGAAATGCACACCGCAGTACGAATGAATGGGTGAATAGGTGAATGAAAAGTTGATAAGTAAAACACAAAAATTCGCAAAGCTGCTGGTTTGTTTGTGCGCAAAGCGGAGGCCCAAAGTGGGTCAACGCCGAATTCTACTTTATTCGCACATTCACCGGTTTTAGAATTTCATGCATTTCCAAATACTAACTATATATGCCTACCCTATCTACTGCTTTGGTCGTGATGGAAGTTTTCTGCAAACATTTTGTAAATTCGTACCTTATCTGGCTCTTGTGTAGCAACCGTTGCTGCTTGGCTTTCAGCTGCTGCAGCTGGTGGTGACATTGCACAAATTTTCTTTCCACTTTGCACTTAATAATATAATCTTTAACGTACACATGACATATTTACATATATGTATGTACAGTGCTCTGTTTGTGCTTTTTCTTCCTATGCTCAACATTATTTTTGCACAAGTGCAATATTTGCTCACTGGGTAATGAACTCTTACCGTGTTGATGGTGGTTACTGCGCAGATAATGTTTGTTTTTCCAGTGTGTGTGTGTAATTTTATGTATTTCTAGTTCAGCAGACGAGGCTTTTAGAAAATACAAGGTAGACGAAGAGGTACATACTGCAAGTTACATATTAGTAAACTTAAATGCTGTTTAACAACAATACCTGGATTTTATTGTAAGCAGAAATTCTATGATTACTTCTAATTTTTATAATCTCAACTAAGTTCTGCTCGTCGTAGTATATTGTGCGCTTTGACATTTTTGACAAGTGAAGAATCATTTTACTTTCAAGCAAGAAAGAAGTTACCAATATACTATATTAGTCAATATGTATTCACACAACTAGAATTATTTTCATACACAAAATATCATACTAATTGCTATCTAATTAAGTCAAAATCTTAGTAAATTTAATTTTTTTTTTTTGGTAAACAATAAACTAATTACAATTACTTAGATTCTTAAAGTGTGTCTTAACAAATTATATGCTATAAAAACATTCCACCAGCAGAGAGAGTTCCCCTTTTCCACTGTTAATTTTGTTTAGTATACTCTTGCAGCCACAGAGTATAATACAAGGTGCATTCGAAAGTAAACAGGACCATAAAATACCTCTGATCTGTAGGAATTTAAACATAAAAAATCATGATTGTAGTGTATTTTCTATGGACAATTTTTACATGCCTTGGGGTAGTTCTTATTGTTAATATTAAGGGCTATAATTTTCAGGGATTTTTTTTTGCGTATTTGGAAAGAAATTTCGTGACGGGATTGAAAAAAAATTAATAGTTATAAAAAAAAGACCACCCTAGTGTATATGTATACAAGGTACAAGTGTATATCCAAAGTAAATAGGGCTTTAAACAAAAAACAGAACAAATGTTTTTTTCGGCTAAATAAATTTATTTTGAATGAAATCCATCTCCATCTGCTTCAATACAGCTTTTGCACGGTCCAAAAGCATGTCGAACGAGTGTTTTAGCTAGTTGGCCGGTATGGCCGCCAGTATGCCGGTGCAAGGTGTAAGCCTTTTGAATGGCCTCTACGTCTGCATAACGCTTTCCTTTCATGGGCAAATGCATTTTTCCGAAAAGGAAGAAGTCACACGGAGCCATTTCAGGTGAATACGGGGAGTGGTTAATGGTAAAAATGTGATTTTTGGTCAAATAATTGATCCTTAGAATGTAGGATTCTGAGCCATTTTTGGTCGTCAGTCAATTTGTACGGAACAAACCGTGCACACGCGGTAAGTCAATGTTTTGGAGAATGTTTTCCATTTCCATAGATTTCAATAATGATTTCGGCTGATTTGTGATGAATTCACGGTGACCACGGATTTTGTTTGGATCACATGTTGATCGTCATTTATGTCCTCTCGACCACTTTGAAAACGTTGAGATCATTCGCTACGGGATAGGCAATCATCGCTATAAACTTATTTCATCAATTGAAACGTTTCGGTAAAAGTTTTACCAATTTTAAGACAAAATTTAATGTTGGCTATTTGTTTGAAGCTCATTTTCGCATCGATAACTGATCTGACACTTAAAACGCAATAGCTTCACTTCCGATCAATGAAATTCCTTGAAATTCTCACTGGAAATCGATAAAGATAGCAGATTCTAACGCACCAATCAACATATAGATGGCGCCACCGGGGGCGCTAGATTCAAAAAGTCCTGTTTATTTTGGAAGTCCTTTGTTTGGAGACCGTTTTGGAGACCTTGTACTTTGTTACCGGGGTTTGCGAATTTTGAGCCTCATTAAACCATAATTTTCACTGCTGCTAATTTTTTTTAGTAATGCTTTGCTTCAGATGACTTGTGGCTGTAGTTATCAATATGTGCTAGCATTTTCTCGTACTAATACATTCAGGGAGAGACTTATGGGAGCTGCCCTCGCCACAATGTCAAAATCGTGCTTGGCGACTTTAACGCCAGGGTGGGCAAAGAAGGTATCTTTGGCACTACGGTCGGTAAATTCAGCATCCACGAGGAAATATCCCCAAATGGGTTGAGGCTGATAGACTTCGCCGGGGCTTGAAATATGGTTATCTGTAGTACTAGATTCCATCATAAGAAGATACATCAAGCTACCTGGCTGTCTCCGGATCGAAAAACCACCAACCAGATCAATCATGTTCTGATAGACAGAAGACACGTATCCAGTGTTTTAGATGTGCGTGCGCTCCGAGGTCCTAACATCGACTCGGGCCACTATCTTGTTGCAGCCAAGATTCGCACGTGCCTCAGTGCACGCACGCCATCAAACACAAGGAAGGTTCGACGTCGAGAATCTGCAATCACAACAGACAGCCGAACGATTTTCTACTCGGCTTGCACTCCTGCTCTCTGAGAGCACTCGTCAACAACTCGGTATAAGGGAACTATGGGACGGCATTTCAAACTCCTTACGTACAGCTACAACCGAAACCATTGGTTTTCGGAAAGTACGAAAGAACAGCTGGTACGACGAGGAGTGCCGTGTCGCAGCGACACAGCTGCCTACCTCGCAACGTTACGACCGAAATGCGTGAGTACGAAGGGCATGATAAGCTGGCCGACAGGGGTAATGCTCGAAAATTCAGAAGGTTTCAAGACCGGACCATACTCTTGTAGAACCCCCAAAGGGGGGTCGGTTCTGTTGACCGACCAGGAAGAAGTTCGAATAGCAATTACCCGCCTGAAGAACAACAAAGCGGAGGGGGCCGATGGATTGCCGGCCGAGCTATTCGAACACGGCGGCGAAGAACTGATAAGGAGCATGCATCAGCTTCTTTGTAAAATATGGTCGGACGAAAGCATGCCTAACGATTGGAATTTAAGTGTGCTATG
>NW_017534741.1:580871-629674 GCF_001853355.1 Bactrocera latifrons | reverse complement strand
TCATGCGCCAAATCTTGGAAAAGACCCGTGAAAGGAGAATCGACACTCACCACCTCTTCGTTGATTTCAAAGCTGCTTTCGACAGCACGAAAAGGAGCTGCCTTTATGCCGCGATGTCTGAATTTGGTATCCCTGCAAAATTTATACCGCTGTGTAAGCTGACGTTGACCAGCACCAAAAGCTCCGTCAGAATCGGAAAGGACCTCTCCGAGCCGTTCGAAACCAAACGAGGTTTCAGACAAGGCGATTCCTTATCGTGCGACGTTTTCAACCTGCTTCTGGAGAAAATAGTTCGAGCTGCAGAACTAAATAAAGAAGGTACCATCTTCTATAAGAGTGTATAGCTGCTGGCGTATGCCGATGATATTGATATTGATATCATCGGCATCAACACCTGCGCCGTTAGTTCTGCTTTCTCCAGACTGGACTAGGAAGTAACACAAATGGGTCTGGCAGTGAACGAGGGCAAGACGAAATATCTCCTGCCATCAAACAAACAGTCGTCGCACTCGCGACTTGGCACTCATGTCGCTGTTGACAACGTCCAGTGTGTTCAACGTGGGTACCTGCTGACGACAGCCTTACTCCACGGCACTCTGAAGTACAGCGGATCAAATCAATGCGTAGATCAGCGCCCTGAGAATGCCAAGCATTTTCAGTACCAATTGGCAGTGTGGAATGGACACACTAACCACCTTGGTCGGGTTCGAGGCCCATCTAAAACCTCTGCCGTGCTTTGGGTCCGGCACCCGGTTGAAATGCAACTCCACATTCAACTGACAAACTCAGTTCTTCCCGCATTTGAACTGACAAAGTCAGTTCTTCCCGCATTTGGGTTTGAACCACAACCACCACAATACTCCCCGAGGAGCCAGTCCGCATGAGCAGGTTGGAGTTACCTCCAAGGGTTCCTGCTCCCCGTGGTACCAGAATTAAGTCTCCGGTCAGACCTCGTAGCCGAAACTACTACCAGTTGAGCTTCCATACTGCTCTGGACTGGTGGCCAGGGGTTGGACCCCATGCATACATCACATACACACACCAATCATACAAATCTAACCCTAATTTCCAACTAACCGCCTTCGCCGCTTAAATAATTCACGCGCAAACAACCCTAACTGTTCGGTATTCTGACTAGTGGAGATCACACCACTAACATCTAATCGTCCATCAGTCAAGCTAATCCCCATACCACTCGGATCCCTAATGTCCGAGTACATCGGGCACTCCGCAATTAAATGCGACCAATTTTCCAACCCCGCCCCACAAAAACACCCCGACTTATCTAATAGGTGCCCCTGATGCAAAAATGCATTCAGAGGCCCATGCCCCGTAAGGAGGAAACCCGGCCTCAGACAAAATCTGAAGTCTGGGTTATCCTCAACGAACCCAACGTCCCGAATGTACTCGTACGTCACTCGGCCGTTAGGACTATTGTCCCAACGTTGTTGCCRCCTACGCCTAACCCTATCATCTAGGAGCCACTTGCTCCCTAGATATCCCTCCCTCTCCACATCATCGTCTTAAATCCAATCGTTCCGCAGCATTGACACACTCAAACCCCTTCTTAACCTGAATGCAACAGCACGCTGTATGACAATCAGGTCAAGAGGGAGTGCACCTAGTAAAACCTGCATCACATCCGTAGAGACGGTGCGACATACGGGCAAACAAGCAAGCATCATACCACGCTGTATTGAGAGGAGTTTTTGAGACCCCCTGTCAATGTTGACAGTCATAGCTTTGAAGTTGTAGATAATTTCGTCTATCTTGGAACCAGCGTATAAACCACCACAATATCAGCCTAGAAATTCAACGCAGGACTGAAGTAGGCAATTGAGAAGCAAAGTCCTCTCTGGACAAACAAAAACTAAACTCTATAAGTCACTCATAATTCCCGTCCTGCTATATTGTGCAGAGGCTTGGACGATGTCAACAACGGATGAGTCGACGTTGCGAGTTCTGTGAAAAATTTATGTTCCTTTGCGCGTTTTCCACGCATTGGATGAAACGATGAGCTGTACGAGATATACGACGACATTGACATAGTTCAGCGAATTAAAAGACAGCGGCTACGCTGTCTAGGTCATGTTGTCCGCTTGGACGAAAACACTCCAGCTCTGAAAGTATTCGACGCAGTACCAGCCGCGGGAAGCAGAGGAAGAGGAAGGCCTCCACTCCGTTGGAAGGACCAAGTGGAGAAGGACCTGGCTTCAATTGGAATATCTAATTGGCGCCACGTAGCGAAAAGAAGAAACGACTGGCGCGTGGTTGTTAACTCGGCTATAATCGCGTAAGAGTGACTACGCCAATCAAGAAGAAGAAGAATACATTCAGGGAAATGTGAGAATTTATGTGTAGCCTTAACGTTTTTTACTTCTTATCATCCCGAGGGCATTGGATTGATAATCCACTTGCCTCATCCACCTGTCTACTCTTTCAAACATGCACTGACTTGCGCTGAATCATCTCGGCATCCTCCGTAGCTTATCTGACCGCCTATCAGCTAGTTTTTGAGCCTTTCGGCTGTCTGTGCACACACATATCATTGTGTTTAGCTGTCCTTCTCGACATCCATTCTGTGGTTTGTCTATTGTTTTTGCGTGTTTCTTTCGCCAGCCATTTCCAATTTGTAATAAATTTGCATGTCGTTTTGTTGCACACGCGTGTCTGGCGGCCGCGGCTTGTCCCCCTCACCTCGTCGTTCCTGATTCGTTGCTAGAATCGAGTGCTTTAAATTGTGGTCGAGCGCGTCCGTCGTCGATGGGGGCGCATGAGTAATGCATTATATATTTATGCTCCGATAGTCGCTGACAATCCGTGCTCTTTGTTGGTGCAGCTGCTATTGCCATCGGACGGCAAAGTGGGTCAAAAGCAGAGTGAATTTCCGTATGAAATGGAGTGCTGCAATTGGCTAGTTGAAATTCTCGGAATTGAAGTAAATAAACGTTGTGTTGGTTTTCATTTTTAGAGCTCTGTTAATAATTGATTTTTGATAACGTTGCAGAAATGAATCACCTGTACGCCCGGTGGGCTCGTGCCACAATAGTGAGATATGCATTTTGTGGCTGAAAGTTTAATTGGAAAATTTAAATAAGGTTTTTATTCGCAACGCTGATTAATTGTTTACTTGACTCTTATTCTTCTTGCTGCATATTTAAATTTAACTGGTTACTTTTTTAAAGTAGAGTTCATTTGCTTACAACTGACATTATTGAGGCTATTTTCAAATTTTAATTACATATAATTTAACTTTATATTAAATGTGAAGTCAATTTGCCAAAAAGCGACAAAATAATTTTCACCACTAACGGTAGAAAAATAGGCTTCACAATAGGCTCTTCGAATAACGAGTTGTCCTCTTTTAGCCTCAGTAACTGCCTTAATTCGTGAAAGCATGGAATTCACTGGAACCTCAAACTTTTCTTACAACAGGACCACCCCAAACCAGTTTTAAAATCTTTATCTTTTGTGTTTTATTTGTTGGCTTGTGCTTAGCAACTTCGCACTTCATTATGTGCCTTAAGTGCTCAATAGAGTTTAAATTGAGCGAGCTTCCAATTCAGGGCCAATTCAGACGTTGAAACCTTAGATCTTTAAATGTATTAGCAAATTTATATTACGCGCTACACTTCTTCGACATATTTTTTTTCTAGGCTGGTATGACTGGCATCTGTGCCAAATGTCAAATGAAAATATACATTAGTGTTTAGTATACGCTTATCTTTCTGATGTACAGAGAGTGCATCCGGCGCTTTTTACATTACTGAAATTATTCAACAAAGAAATTTTGTATGCGGAATCAAATTTCTGTTGCCGAAATGTTTAGAATGTTGGAAAAGGACTGTCGTGATAATTGTTTGTCACAAGCAAGAGTTTTTGATCGGTACAAATTATTCCAAAAGGGTCGAGAAGGCATTGCCGATGAAGCACGTCCGGGACGCCCTTCAAAATTATCTAATGATCAACAAGTCAATAAAATAAAGGAATTGGTAACAGTATGTGATCTTACTGGCATCGTTGGAATTTTGGAAGAATCAATGAAAACATTTTGAAAGATCATTTGGGCTTCAGAAAAGTGAAAATAGGATTGGTTCCAAAATAACTACTTTTTTTTCGAAAAACAGCGTCGAGTTAACGTCTGTGAAACCACGCCAGAATGTCATGAAACGTATTATTACTGACGATGAGTCTTGAATCTATGCTTACGACCCTGAAACAGACGATCAATCGGGAAAATCGTTTTGAGTCAATTGAAGCGCATTGAAGGCTCTTCCAGAATATGACGAAACAGTTGTTAGAGGATTGGTAAAAATGTTTGCAAAAGTGTATGGGGGCCAAGGGCGATTACGTTCGGGGTCCACTTAGATAAGCTATGAACAAAATCTCACTATTTTTACCAATATTCTACTCTATACGTTTTAGAATTATAGCGAAGAATAAAACCATATTTTCATTCAAAAACTTTTGTTAAATCGTAGACAACGGAATGTCTGCATCCGATTCTCTACATTGATTTAAAACGGAATTAAATTAAATTATAGTGAAAATCACCTTTCTCGTCTAATCATGATGTTGTCAGTCACATGCCAGTCGCTGTAGCCTGAACACACACACTCAATCAACGGGCAAGCTGGAGGGCTTTCATAACAATGCCCAACTGGTGCCATAAATGCCGCTTCCTCTGACATTAGTGCGTGTCAAAACGTGCTAACGGTAAATTCAATAAAATAAAATGCTGATACAGCTGATAGCCTCTGAAGCTAGCGCTGCATGCTTTATGTTGTACATATGTAACTAACATTGTATAAGCTTTTATAAATAAATAAATAAAAAAAATGCTGATAGATGAACTAAGGGCCAACACGAAGTACCGAACGGTAATCAAACAGCAAATTGTATAAATAAAGCAAATTGAGTGTCATCCCAGCTGCAACTGAACCGTGTTTACATTTGTCTATTACTTTTATTCATTGCTTTAACATATTTATACACATTTGTAGTACATAACCTATAAATGTTTGATACGATTTGTTGGATGTAAGCAATGTAATGATAGTGCAGTTAAAGTGCACTCGTGTTCTGTGTTATCAGCAACAATTATCAGTCAAATAAGGCAATCAGCTTAATTATACTATGTTGTTGCTATATATAAATTAATTATACTATGTTGTTGCTATATATAAATTCAATCGGTCAACATGCATACATAATTACTAGAGAACCCGTAATTAATCATCTACTCCAAGTGGGTGTAGTTTTGTACACACGTCCTTTTCCCTTTGCATAACTGTTTATTGTTGTGTTGTTGTTGTTTGCAAGCGCAGAATTTTATTGCTAATTAACCCTTATTTGATCTCTTTAATATTTTATTGCTATTTACTTTCGTTGTCATCTTCGTCTCTATTAGTTTCTTTACTCGCTTTGCGTAAGCTTCATTTTGATTGCATTCTCAAATATTTATTGGAGCTACTTGTAAATTGATTTGCATCTGTTCATTAGCAGCCTCTGTCATCCATTTGTTGCACAGCGTCACACACCATAAGCAATCAAAAATTGATATATTTTTTATTTATTCGCATTTGTAGCTCAGTGTATAGGTTGGACAGTTCATTTACCTCGCTGCTGCACGTGTGTATGTGGTGTACGTATGCAATTATTAATTGACAAGCTCAGTTTTTATGCGTTTGCATTGATGTCAATAGATGACATCCGGCAATCTAATCAAGATTTGACGAACAGCATTTGTGTGATGCAGCAGCAGTTTATTAATATTGAAATTTCCGGAAGTAAAAACTGATTTCCAAATGTTCGCTTTGTGGAAAACTGCTGAGTCTTTTGTTGTACGAATGAAGCGCTTATGAAAATATCAATTAAAACATTATTGGCTATTCATAAAACTGTTATATTATTAAGTGTCTTGATTAATTGATCCATTTGTTATGAATTAGTTGATACTTTTGATATATAGCTTGCATGGTTTTGGCGATAAATACATTAAACTGAATGGACGGAACCATGCCACCTTAACAAATTTTTCAAATCACACGAGTCCCTCATTTTTAATGTTTTCGATTAGTGACGTTTTGTCGCCGTAGCAGTCCGAACTTACTTTTTTCCAAGGCACACATGTACCAAGATATCTGAATTTTCGCTCCAATAATACTACTTAGTGTATCAACTTCTAATTTTTGGAAAATATTGTCAAATATTTAAGAATATTCGAAATACATATATGTACATTTATTTGCATATATGTAATCAATTTTTTGAAATTCTTACATAACAGTTAACAAGGACAAAAGTATTCTACTTGTGAGGTAAAGAGTTATCTTTTCGAGGTTCGAGGTTTTTTTTAAGAAAAAACACAGTGTTTAGTTTTGTACCTAGTAGATACATATGTGTCTCTATTTTTCCTTAATCACCTATACGTACATTGTTTAAATAGTTGTCACGCCACAAATACCGGGTAGCTTGAGTTGTATGATATACAATATTAATTTATTAAGAAAGGTTTTATATTTTTGCAAATGTTATTTTATTAAAATTTTATATATATGAGCGTATGTCTTTAGCGCGCCAGATCGTTGTTGTCGAAAAGTTTACTGTAGCGCGCAGGACGGGTGTTGTACACGGAAGGTTGAAAGCGAAGTGTATGTGACGAGTTGTCGAACGAATTGTGAGTCCTATCCCGATGTCCATCCTTTTTGTTGAGTGGGTGCAGGTGTGGTGAGTTGCGTTGGTGTGGTGCGGGGATTTGGGTTGCGTATCAGCTGTGGTAAATTAAACTGTCTTATTAGGGTGCGCCAGTTTTCCCGCGTAGAGTGGGTAGATGCTTAACTCATTTAAACACACAGAAACTTCAAATTTAATGGGGAATGTTTATTATCGTTCGAAAGCGCATTCTTTAGCATTTATTTTTTGACATAACCTCTTTCAAATGTTGGCCAGCAGAATTGTCCACAAAAACTTTTGGTATCCCCATAAGAAAAAGTCGACCGGCCCAAAACGAATATATATATATATATATATATATAACCAAATATGAATATTATATTTCACTCCAACACCATTACTATGGCCTCCTCAATTTCACTGTTTTTCATTTTTATATCTTTCGCGCTGAATTCAAGGACATGTCATTTGCAAATTCTCAGTCCAACTTACATTTATGTAGATATTCAGCAAATTCATTGAACAACAAATCCATAAGTGTAAAGAAGCCGAAAAGACTGACACGCTTAAGCGGAAGCTAAATGGAAGTATGCACTAGTGGTGGTTGCTTTCATAAATCCGTTACAATTGCGGAATGTAGAAAAAATGTTCTCTAAACAAGATGACATAAGTGGCTGTGATATCAAGTCGTGAACACGAGTATCAGCCAATTTCGCATGCATGAAATAAGCATTTGGCTACAAGCGGCTCGGCGCGTAACGGACGTGTCTCACTGCTGTTTACAGAGAAGCTACAAACTGTATTTTGTGCTTTATAAAGCTAAATTGTTTTATTCCTGGAAGCTTGCGAAGCACCGTGTTTGTTACCTTCGGTGTGTGGCTGTGTCTAGATTTGCATGTTGGTGAACATTTATTTCACACTCGTGCCACACACATGGCACACAGTGGTGTGGTGTACGAGTTTCTACGTTTAGTGTCTTGTTTGCCCCCACTTTGCTTAGCTTGGCGTGCCTGCCTTCCCATCAGCACATGGGCATCTTGTTCCACTTACCACACACACGCCACAGAATTTTGCTAAAATTATCGCAATAAAAATCTTATTTAATGCTCTCTGCTTTTTATTTACGCTTTCGTAGACGGTCATGTGGTATTATGGAATACTTAAAAAAATACTACTAGACACATTCATTGGAGGAAAAATATCACGCATATTTAGATAAAACCTTAGGGGATTGAGAATATTTATACTCTCGCAACAAAGTTGCTAACGAGAGTATTATAGTTTTGTTCACATAACGGTTGTTTGTAAGTCCTAAAACTAAAAGAGTCAGATATAGGGCTATATATACCAAAGTGATCAGGGTGATGGGTAGAGTTGAAATCTGGATGTCTGTTTGTCCGTCCGTCCGTCTGTCCGTCCGTCCGTGCAAGCTGTAACTTGAGTAAAAATTGAGATATCATGATGAAACTTGGTACACGTATTTCTAGGCTTCATAGGAGGTTAAGTTCGAAGATGGGCAAAATCGGCCCACTTTTTCGGGCATTTCCATATACAGTTCAAAAATGGAAGAAATCGGATAATAACCACGCCCACCTCCCATACAAAGGTTATGTTGAAAATCCGTAAAAGTGCGTTAACCGACTAACAAAAAACGTCAGAAACACTAAATTTTACGAAAGAAATGGCWGAGGGAAGCTACACCCAGGCTTTTTTTTTAAATTTAAAATGGGCGTGGCGTCGCCCACTTATGGACCAAAAACCACATCTCAGGAACTACTYGACCGATTTCAATGAAGTTCGGTATATAATATTTTCTTAACACCCTGATAACATGTACGAAATATGGGTGAAATCGGTTAACAATCACGCCTTCTTCCAATATAACGCTATTTTGAATTCCATCTGATGCCTTCTCTGTATAATATATACAGTAGGAACCAATGATGATAGCGGAATAAAACTTTACACAAATACGGTATTTGATGCGAGAGTATAAAATGTTCGGTCACACCCGAACTTAGCCCTTCCTTACTTGTTTTTTTATTAAATTGTTTCATCTCTAACATAAACGCTTCTTTGTCGCGGTTGCTTCAATAAGACTTAACTAAGTTTAATTTCTTTTCATATATTAAGTTTGCCACGATATTTGTAACACCAGAAAACGTTCAGTGTGTTTACGGAGGCCTTTCTATCCAAAAAGTAACTCCGGCAAAGAGTAATTTCCGCACGGTTAAGCTCCTCCAATCGTTGCACGATTTGATCCCAGAATAGTTAGTCAAACGCCCCTTGAAGTCATCAAATATACCAAGGACATATTTGTACCGAGTTCGCCCTTTAAGCCAAAAACTTTCCGGCTCATGTCGCATTGATCAATTGGCCCAAGTTTATTATGAAATATTTGCACTGTATATGGTTAAGTACCGTCTTATTTGTTGTTACATACGAAAACTACAGTGAACAACAGTACACAGCAGAATGTGAGTAATTCAAAAGCGACGGATGCTATTAATTTATAAATATTTCACTTAAGTGGTCAGCGGAGATTTCTCCATTCTGTCATATTTACATTCGTACTACACATTCGTATGTTTATATGGCCCACTTCTGGTTTGTTTGTCTTTACCATTATCTTATGATTGACAATCATAACAATCACTTAACTTAGACGCTTAAGTGTGCGTATCCGTAGCGCAGGGGCTCGACAATTGAAAATTAGCGGGAGCTAAACAGAAAACACAGCTGGAGCCAGGAACTGTGACCAATTTACCATTGACTATCGTGCGCCAAAGCTACTTCCGCGATTTTGAATGACATGCAATGCCTCAGCCAATAAAGCCAGACAGTTACACTTATACATAGTAGGAAATAGTAAAATTGTCTGAGCTTTTGAAAGCATGTTTCCTAAGTCGAAATTTGTATATACTGTTATTACTATTATACAAAAAAAATAATATGCTAAGAGGCCATATTGCAACCAATAAAAATGTGTAATGATGATCTCTTAATTATTCCAAATTATTTTTAAGGAAATATAATATTGAACTATGTAATTAATCAATCAATTACACTTTTCTTATTTACAGAAAGCGTTAAATCCATACTGGGCCGTCACACAAAAATTCTGGTCAAGTATATGGTTAAATTGGAGACGAAAGGTGACAAAACCGAAAACCGTGTTTTGGTAAGTATGACCTCAATGCCAATACTCACTCACATTCATTAACCGCACTTCTAATACAATTTCGCTTACCTCTTCCGTTGGAATTTCCTGCTGTATCGCGTAATGTAAAAATAGAGTTGTAACCTCTGACGCGCGACCTTGCCCGCCTTGTTTCTGTGCCGACGACACTCCCAGGCGTCGGTATTTCATTGTAGGTGTCATATTCTCTTCACTTGTCTTGCAGTTGAATACCCACATATGCATACATAACTTTATGTTTGTATGGTATGTGCTTTAAAATTACACTCATTACCCTGTAGGGAAAATCGTAAAGCTGAGTAAAATAATTTTCATATAATTTTTGAGGTATGACTTATCAATTTAAAGGTTGAGCTGATTTCAAAAAAAAAAAAAAATATCCGAAAATACTATCCGGGTCAACCTGAAAATTTAGAACAATATTCTAGAGGTGTTGTAGAATTTAATAAGACATTAAAAACTCGATTTATTGAAACCCATGTAATCCTTTAATACAGACGAACAGTTTTAAATCAACTCAGCACGTCACGCTGATCATTTATATTTATGTATAAACATTTTACATTTTAGTTACAAATTTTGTGGCACTTAGTATAGGGCATACACACGGCAAAAACAACACTAGAATGAGTGTTTCGAGAGTAAAAAGAGTGCTAATATAGAATGCAAAGAAAGTGGTCATTATTGTACATAGTCAAACATTTTTTACTCGGCTTCTTGGCAATTTTCTTAAAGATGTTTAACGAATACTGTATGTAAGGGTTTTCGAATACCTGTCTCAAAGTATTTTGTTTTAAACTTAACCACCTTTTGGTAACATCACCTAACACCACTGTTTTGTAATTTAAATTACTGATTTTAAGTAAGGTTTTCAATCACAATAAGTTTAGGTTCTGAATTGCCTTTTCACAATAAAATTTTAGACGGATCCTTCTGCATACTGGCTGAGCCTTACATATTTTAACTCTTAGTTTCACTATTTCTCTTGGGCTCATGTGTTACACATAATATTTTACTTGTAGTTATGACACTTCGCGCAGCCAACCCACAATTAAATTGTCATTAAGATGACATAAATATGCGTTGACACATGTTGAGTTATTTGATATGTCGGTTGAAATTTTACTTAGGCATTCAAACGTTTATTCTACGATATGTGTATATGTACTATACATATATAGAATTGATTGTGTGTACTGTGTCATGGTTACTTTGTGGAGGTGCCTATCCATCTGTGTGCTTGCGGTTAGGCGTGCAAAGAGTTCACTCGCCGAATGCGGCGACAAAATGAGAGCAGCTGCTTCAGCAGTCATTAGCTTGAACCAGAGCGGTGTAAGAAGACAAATATATTTTTTAAATGAATTTTTGAAACATCTTTTCATCGTATCGTAGCAACAATTAACCTTTGACATTGAAGCTCGTTAGATACGAATTGCATTGTAAATAATTTAATTAGAATATAATAGAAAATATGTTTGCTATTATTTCACTATTGTTGCAATTTAGCAAGAGACAGCTTTATCGTAAAGTTTGTCATTTTTGATGTTTTACTTACTGCTGCTACTTGTGTTGTTTACAGTAACTTCAAATATTTATTTCGGCCAACTTAGAGATGATTAGAGATCGTTAGAGCCCACATAATTCGTCGATCACTCAAAAAGAATCTCGATTGTTGGAGGGAATTATTTAAAAAATACGATAGGGATGCTCCGAAACACATCAGTGGCATCGTGACAGATGATGAATCGTGGATTTACGTGTATGAGCCCCAAAATAAACAGCAATTGACTGAGTGATGTTCGCGCACGAAGTACTTCCAAACAAATATTTGCAGGTTTTTTCTGAGAAAAAAAAAATGGACATAGCGCAACCATACAGCTCTGGAACAACGAGGAACAGTAAATGTTGAGTAGTATACAACCATTTGTATGCCAGTTGTCTTTCAAGAAATTAGGAATACCAACCGCCGAACCGAATCACTCTTCACCACGACGATGCTAGCTCCTCCACATCTGAAGGAGCTTTAAATGCATTCAGAACACATGTTTTGAAGATACAATAATCAGATAGAAATGAGTCGAAAATTGTTAAAATCTTAGGATATATTTTTAAAACACAATAAAGCTATTTTCGATGAATAAAATTTGTTTTTGTTTTCAAGTCCTGAAAATTAAAAGGCAAAAGCTTTTTGTCTGCAGTCTCGAGCGACATTAACGATCACTCGAATGACTATTAAACATTGGAAATGACCAGTGCCAGCGCCAGCGCGGCTGTTGACAGCGACGCACGTGAAAAATGCTGCAGCTGTCATGGTGGAATTCGAGACTTGCGCCGATGCACCAACACAAGCACAGACACCAGGCATGCAGACGATCACAGCCAATAAAGTGCGCTCAACGGCAGAAATAACAAAGGCCCACTGACAGGCCGCAACCATCAGGGAAACGGAGCAGACGAAATTCATTCAAAGCGTCACATGCGCACACATACAAACACTGGTTCATACTTATATGAACAGTGCACGGCCAACATACATACATATATGTTATTGCTTTCAAAAAGCGTGTATGTTGTAATTTTATTACCCGATTGGTTACCATCTTTACCGGTTATTGGGAGCGTGCTTGCTTGTCGACGGCAATTGTGTTCGGATTGCAATGCAGTGCGTCAACAACAGACAATAAACGCGTAAAAAAGATTGAGGCACATAAACAGAAAATAAATTTTTATGTAAATTAAAAACAACAACATGTGCAACATATTTGTTTTGCGGAAAAGTTCGCTTTTGTCATTGTCATGGACAGTCAACTCTACATATATTTATTTATATGAGTAACATGCATTTATTGTTCAATATGACAAAACAATAATACTGAACACCTCGTATGTTTCTAGTGTACTCAATATGATTTCTGTTGACTTTTAGTAATGGGTTTGAGTTGGTGTACAGTCAAACAATATGAGGTATGACAATTAAGGAATCAGTCTCATATTCCATAAAAACCGTATATTTGAAAATTATTCTACAACTCTGCCATCCCCTTCAAAGTAGTTCCCTTGTTCAGCTATACAGCGATCTGGAATCGTTATAGTTAGTGTGACCTAAGGTGTGAGCAAATGGTGCGAGCAAATGTCTAAAATCTGTTTAATAGAATTTATTACATAGTTTAATTTCGATAAGTTTGGTATGCTAATGTGCCTGTTGCTTAGACTAGTTTTGCTGACAAACGAAATACCGTTACAATGTCTGCGCGAGTTTCAATAAGTTCTGCGTATTCACTTTCGCTACCTCTTCTAGTGTCTCATATCGTGGGGCCCTTCTTCTTCTTAATTGGCGTAGACACCGCTTATGCGATTATAGCCGAGCCCACAAATGTTTTAAAATTTGATTGCTAATGCGCGTACACGAAAAGTTCCACTGTTTGCCTGGTGCCTTGTTCTTGACATTTTTTGCAGTCATCTCGAAGGGATGATCCTCTACAGGCGTGTACCGTCACTGGATTGTGAGCAGTGAGTTTACAATCATGTTCCTACAGTCCTTTCTATCAGGAGTGAGTAGCAACTCTGTGTATTTCTGATCGAACCTTTGCTTGTTGTGATCGGATAACCTCCCATATTCCCGCACCACCTGCGTCTGCCTTTTTGGGGTCGTCAGTATAAATGTTAATTGTGTTGTGCCTGGTAGGCATAGGCCAACTATCTCTGTCTAAGTTTACGTCGAATTTTCCTTTCCAATTGAAATGTGATATCATACAGTCGGTATCTACCAAACCGTCTTTATCCACTGAGCTATGCCCGGAAGTTCTACATGTCAATTCTTTTTCCGCCAGTAGCCGTCCAGCCGATTTTGTCCACCAATTTCTAGCGCAGAGGTTTATAGGTGTCAGGTTTGGTACCTATTCAAGTCAGTATTCAATTCACCAACAGTCCTCAAACTTTTGCAACGCCTGCAGACTGAAAAGTCTGTATTATTTTGTTAAATAATGAATCACGAAAGGGTGAGCTTTCGTGGAGTATGAGAGGTTTCGCCAAGGAGTATTAGAATTGATTTCTAAATTTTTTATTTTTTTTTTGCAATTTGTAACCAATTTTCATTTTGGGACTGCTTTGCCGGGGTTTTGATTGTAAAAAAAATTTAATTAGTTGGAAATTCATAAAATTCGAAGAATGAATGAAGTGAAGGCTTTTATATCATGTTATTTGGCGAATGTAGAATCCTGGAAGTTCTGAAGTATTTCCGAACGAGTGATAGAAATTTATCCAGAAAACCTGTTTGATTTTAATTTCGATTTTAATCGGATATCGGTCCTAGCCTACCATCATCTACATTCTGAACCTGTCGCATCTAATTTAAAGGTTACTTTAACAAACAAATATTTTAATCTACCTCTTAAGACTAGTTAGGATATGTTACAAAGAATAAGTAGAAAAGGATTGGACTTCTCTTGAGAGTAAGAATAAGAAATGGAACGACTCGCTTTTGTTATTGTCCATTGTGTATTAATGTTTCTTTTTGCAAAAGGTCCTGCATTTGACTCATAGTCATAGTTCTGTGGAAATTCCAACTAGTTACGTAGTTTGCTTTTTGCCGTTCTCCTCTACTTTAAGGCTGCTTTAATATTATTGTCGCTCGGGTCGAACATTGAATACGAATTCGAGTGAATGAATCATCCGCATTCCCATCAACGACAGTAGCCAGTTAACTGTAGTCTTATTGTTATTTTTACACAAGAGTATTTTTTCAAAGGTTCAATATTTTCCAGTTCAGTGCGCACTTGACGATTAGTGCTTGAAATTTGATTCTAGCCTTTTTTTTATGTATATTCATAAAATTGTCTAAGTCAAGCGCACTGCTGCGCTTTTCATCGAAATTTATTAAGCTCTTTATTGGTTGATAACCTTTGTTTTGTTTTTCTTTGTTCGCTTTTTGACAAATTAATTTTTACCATAATAACTCAATAAAAGCAATGAATTTACATACAAAATTGTAGGAAACATTTTTGTTTCAATTTAAAGGAGATTAAAGATTTAAAAGCTTTCGGGACTTTATCATTTACAAGCATTCATAAAATATTTAACTGCACGCATTCAAATGAATGAACGATACTTAATATTCAAGTGCTTCAATACGCTCGTAGTACATACGATATATCATGCTCTGCGATAAGAAATCGAAGCTCTCTTTTTATTTTAATGATCCGTGCGCTGTTGGCACGCATGTAATTTCTTCATCGTCTGAACTGCGTATATGTCGCACTTCTCATCGTTCCATCAACTGTGGTATTCGCTGCTGCCAATGCGCAAAAGGTTATAAATTTTCCCCAAAACCTTTCTCTCGAATATGGTGCCTCCTCACCATATAACAATACGGGAAAGACAAATACAGTTTGATATTTGTTCGTTGAGAGATGACTTTACATTTCAGTTGCTCAATCCGAAGCAGCACCTGTTGGCAAGATTGATTCTACGTTGGATTTCAAGGCTGATGATATTGTTGGTGTTGATAATAGTTTCCAATAGACGAAATTATCTGCGAGTGTCAACAGCATCGTGCGATGCAAGTCGCGACGCGGTTATTGTTTCTTTGATGACAGAAGATCACACGATAAGAATTATCCTTGTCAAAAGAGTTGGAATCGAACTCCTAGGGGAGTCCTTCAAAATCCTGACGGAACATTTGGTGTTGCTTAACGTCAGCTTACACAGCCTTATAAGCTGTGCGGGGATCCCAAGTAAAGAATTAGATGGAAGCAGTTGTAATTTACTCAATTATTATTGCACTTGACAAAGTATAATGGTTCAGAAGTTAGCATTGTTTCAAAACAGTTTTTTTTTTTACATTCGAAAAGAATTCTCTCCAAATATTTTTAATTAGTAATAAGTCGAGTCGCACTGCAACTACCTTTTAAGTTTTTTAGCTTTTGAGCTACGAAACCTCCTTTTTATGTAGACGCAGAACTAATGAGTTACGCTCAGTGAAAAATTGAATTAATTTTGAAAAATGTTGGCGAAGACTCGAAAAAAATTAATAATATATGTATATATAAATATATACATTTTCATATAATCTTAAAAGTAACTGATAAAAATCATTAAATGCCGGTTATCCGCAATTGAAATGTTATAAGAGAAAAATTAAATATGCGTCATGCATATGAATATGCCAAAACAAAAACACATTTTCGGGCTTGCTTTGAAAAAGCCAGTCTCGAGCGCATAAACTCATGCGGAGAAGCTGATACCCTAACTTTTGGCCAGCTGCCTGCTTTGCTGACAGACATGCGCTTGTTTTGGGGGACCAGCGGGCGCAAGAGAAATAAAATTTTTTTTTACTCTGTTCCATAACATGAAGAGAGCTTTTGAATTTGCAGTGATTTTTGGACTTGCGGAAGTTGTCAAACTGCTGGCAGTCAGCAATTCTTGGTATTTTCCACTTTGAAATGATATAATTTGTGCAAAATAATAATTTGTGCGCTTAAGCAGAAAAAAACGAAGTAAAATAAAATAAAAATAGCGGTATCGTTCTTACTTCGAGTAAATATAATTGTTTAAGTAAATGTTGGAAAAGTGAAATTTAATCAGTGGCAAGTGTAGGCGAAGCGAAAACGAAAATATAAAATTCAATTTGAATTTCTGAAAGCACAGAAGCATTGTTTGTCTTCACGTTGCATGGAGCAGCATTAAGTAGAGAGACAGTAGCAGCGCTGTCGTTATGCCTCATGCATAATTTAAGGCGCAAAAGCGCTGTGAGCGACTGTTGACTGCTATTCTGCGCGGGCCCCACTACAAAGTGTCAACATTCGTGTTCATTCAAAATTCATAAAGTTTTAAGAACGTTGCTTACAACAATTGTTGTCCTCGCGTCGCTTGCAGTGTCGAAAATGGGCAGTGCCATTGATTGTGAGGCAGGTGCTTGAAGAGACGGGCAACTCACTGTCTAGCAAGTAGTTGGCGTTGACGCGCTGAAAGAACTCTTTTTCAAGCAGATAACAGCTTTCAAAATTCATTAACAACATCGACTGCAATGGAATGATGTCAAGTATGAAAGTGAACTAAATAAGATAAATAATTTTCTTCTAGTTTAGTGAATCGAATACAGCACAAGCATGTAGTACATACATTTCAAGCACGAAAATACAAACTGTAAGAGTCTACAAACCACTTTACATTTACGAGGTGTATTCAGAAAATATGGCGACTCTTCAAGTTTCAAGGCTCTGTTCATTCTAAGTTCAAAACATTGTTGTTGCTTACGAATATCATTGTTCGCAGCGTTTTAGAAAGCACTGAGTTTACTCACGCATTGACAGCTGTAGCCTCTTTGAGCAATATCAAACAAAACGGTACTTATAATTAAAATCAAGCAAAAAGAAACAGATTTTTAATACTCACTGACGGTAAAATGAAGAAGTAGTTACTTTGTCGCACGTAAAGTAAAGTAACAGCTCAATTTAAGGTGTAGAAGAGTGAGTTGTTATTTGCATTATTGATTCTTAATGCTTTAGTTATCCTTTGAAAAGCCAAAAGAACCGAATAAAATCAAAATGTCATTACGTCGGAAAAAGACAATGCAACTATACGGTCTCATATGAGCACGACTATAAGGGAATGGGATATAATCCGTTCCCACGACAGTTGGATATAAGTAACCGGAACGAACTCGGATTTTTATCCGGTCAAGGACTATCAACTCCAGCACCATTACTCGAAATTACTTCAGGAATGTTTTCTGCCGCTACAACAACAACAATGACATATTAATTTTTAACTTTGCTGTTTTATATCAAATTCGGATGTTTTTACACAGAATGTATTTATTAGAAACTTGGTTTTTTAGCAACTTTTGCATTTCATATCAATTGGAGGATACTCATTGTACGAGATTTATTTTTCATATCAATATAAGGGTTTCAAATTTCATTGTACACTCTCGTTCTCGTTCACCTAAATGATGTTTGTGACACCTAAAACTAAGCGAGACAGTGGTTCCAAGCCAAACTTGGACATCATTGTAGAAAGTTGTCTTCGTAAGTAAATATTTTAATCAAAGCATTTAAAATAAAACTTGAGACGGCTTTGTTTTTGTTGATCTTCTATTGCCAATTAATGAACCATTTGAAATTTTATATTAAAAAAAAATCTTGCTTAAAATAAAACAATACCCCAATTACAAGCAAGCTAAACTTGGACAATAGAAGTTATTTTTTAATTAAATGCACCCCTGGGGAGTAATTGCAACCACTTCAAGCAAAATATTTCTGTGACTAATGGAACTTTCCTGGTCAGCCATTCTTGAGCCTATTTTCGTGACCGAATTTGAAGCCAATGACGCAATGAATACCATCGATCAACCGCCGTATTCACCAGATTCGGCTCCGTGTAACTAAAATTGCCGCACCGTAGGATCCGTTTTCGAAGACGGAAAAAGTCGTTGTAGTTTATTCTCTATTTAATTTAGCTTGAACATTTTTGAGGTAGAACGCTTCGGTAGTGTCCGACTTTGGCTTGGAGCCAATGTAGTTAAATTTTATCATATCTGTATGGACGACGGTACAAGAGGTTGAATCAAATCCAGTTTAATTAAGTCCTGCATTACAATACACACACATATAACTGCCTATCTATCTACGGTTAGATGAACAAAGACATAATATATTATATGCAACATGCTGCAAAGTAATTAATTAGGCTTTTAATAGAAAAAACGCCCAGAAAAATGGTGTAACATTCTTGTAGACTTCTTTGTTTTATTCCTACGTAATAAGTTTAAATTCGAATTAATCCCATTACGATGAAACAAGAAGTAATAGAAAATAAAGCGAAGTATGAAAAACCTGAGAGTGTTACTGTGACAGACGTTTTGTTCTACGCAAACATTTGCAAAATGATTAACAGTTAATAACAAGCTAACAGAACCACATACCCTCGAATATACATACTTATTTGATTATAGGCTGCGGAGGAAACATTGAAAAACTTAGCACAGTTCAGGGTGCGTCCACTTAAACTACAAAGTGTAGCTATGTAAGACTTATGTCTCGACCAAAGGTAACTGATACCTTATTCAGGACATTAAAAAATAGCAAGTTGTTAGCAAATCAAGCGTTAAATACTTTAATCTCTTGCTGTCGCATATACATCGCTTCAACGCCAGGAGTAGAGACATGTGAACTAAAAAGGGTTAGTCTGAGTGGCCGCATGCGTACGGTCGAATGTACAAGCATTTAATAAAATTTCAATAGTAGTAGCAGAAAATTACGCCATTAAGCAGAAAATGTTTATAGGTATTGGATTTCTGCCAGAGAGGATAAAATAGTTGTTGCGTGCTATAAAACGGATTTAGTGTCGTGCCGCGCAAATGCAAGCTTTATGTACTAAATTTCAAGGAGTTTATAAAAAATTATTGTATAATATTATGTTCACCTGTATATACCATATGTAGATCATGATTACACATGAGTTTTTAAGTTTGGTGCTATATTTTTAACCTTCGAAAGCTTTATTATCGGTTCTATAGAAAGGATACGGGTACTTTGTTGTATTGGTATACCTTCGGATATCGGTTTTCAGAAATATTATATAACATCATGCTTCTTTTCCACAAAAGATTGATTTCCTTTATGCTTAATAAATTGTATTGGTTATTATATTCCTTAAAATCCTTATTTTGATATCCAGAAACATAATGATCGGTCCACATAACAAATTAATAAAAATTTAAAAGTATTTATTTGAGCGACATCAATAAAAGTTAGAGTACATACAACCTCCGTTACTGACAAAGTTACTTCAATAGTTATTTTACAAAAATATAAAACATGGAAATTCAATAAAAAAAATTAAAATTTATATTATATTGAATATTCAGAAGTGAACATATCGGATAAGTTTAATCTTCAATCGATTTTATTACGGAGTTACAAGGCTCCAGAATGTTAATATGCACTGACCCATAAAGTATAAACGATCAAGCTCGTTTTAATTATGCCCGTTTGGCTGTCTGTCAGTCCATTTGTATACGTAGGTCGCTTTTTATATGTCTGAAGTTGGCAACCTCAGTGTTGTAATCACAACTTTGTCGTAAAGTTTGACATTTTTGATGTTATACATACTCACAGTTACTTCAAAGATTCACCTCAGTCCACAAATGGAATTAAATCGCGAAATTTTTTCGTGATTCGTGTAGCATGGTGAATCCGTAGATCACTCCATGAAGAATTTCGTGATCGTTATCTAAAATCAGTTCTTGTTCTCGAAAATATTGATGTACGCAAACTGATACTTCAAGATCGTTACGAGAGCTGTCGTGGGATAGGGACAATTAGTTGGACTAGCACACATTCAATATTGCATGAACATTTGATTGTAGATAAAAACGGGATCCCACACTATTTCTGGATAGCTCAAAATAGGCTCGTGTCGATTGGTCGAGAGAAATGTTTAAAAAAATACGATTACTGTGTTTCGAAAAATGTCGATGACAACGTGACAGATGTTCAAATATGGACTATGGAACAAAAGCAAGCTGAATGTCGCACCCTTATCACCAGAACAGTAAGTTCTGACGGGTGAACAGTAAATTCATAACCATTTGTTTGCCAGTTGTTTTTCAAGAAATCAGGAAAATTAACCACTAAAGATGGATCACGCTTCGCCACGACAATGCTTGCTCTCACACATCGACAGAAACAACTCTTGTTTTGAGCCCTTAAAACATTTGATGAGTAATCCTCCTTGGAGATACCTCCGTAAGAGTGGCTAAAGTGCTTTAAGAATATTTTCAAACGCATGCAAAAGTGTACACATTTTAATGGAATATTTTGAAAAACAATAAAACAATTTTCCATGACTGATATTTGTTTTTGTTCTCTAATTCCGATATATAAAAGGCTACCTATGTATACGCAAAGCAGTCCCTCAGTGTTTAACATATCATTTTCTCCTTAAAGCTGCTCATTTGTCGGAGTCGATATTGGACCACTTTAGGTTATATGTATGTAGCCGCTATAACATACAAACTTATCGGTTAAACAAAAGTTCTTGTATGGAAATCTTTTTTATTTGAATTTAGGATGGATTATTACTCAAGGCAACGGTATACTCTCCAAACAAATTGTTCAGACCGGATTACTATAGAAAGATTACAATGACACCCTTGTATGGAAAACTTTAACTTCAATTTTAACGAAGCTATAATACCCTTCATTACAATTGTAAATTAAAAGTGTAAATTAAAAGTTACAATTGTAATGAAGGGTATTATAGCTTAAGTTAAAGACTTTCTTTGCTTTTTTAATACGCTTTTTTTTAGCTTCACTTGTATGTTTATACCTAGAAGGTGCCATATAAATAAATTTATAAGGCGTAAACCATATTTCTTATTATTGATAATACAGTGCATGTTTTGAAAAATACATTTTTTTTTACTTTTCAGTCAGCATTTTTGAAAAAACAAAAATGCGTTTGCTCTAGAATCAATATTTGAGGACTGCAAAGACGTAGACGTACCATAAATCACCTGTACAGTCATAATTTTTTCCGAAAATTAAATAAATTGAATTTTGTATGTAGATAATAATGTTTAGGATTTTAGAATGGTTATTTTTTTCCAAACAAATACGGAAAAATTAAACTTGGTTTCTACCACTTTTATCAGTAAAATTAACTACGATTAAAATTTTCTTATTTCAGAAATTATCTTCGTTAAAAAAATTCAAGAATGCACTGCTAAAATTTTGAATGAACTTACCTCCGAATTAGGGATGATCGATGTCATAATCGAAAGCTCAACATCGTTGTTCGATATCTATCGAAAACCGAACATCGATGTTGGATCCATCGATAATTTTTACATTAATAATTGACAAAGAAATAAAACACAATATATAACTTCGAAATTTATTAAGCAACAGATCGAATTATTACATATCCCAATATTTTTTATTAATTTGCTGAAGGAAGAGTAATTTTGATAAAGAAGAACCTTTTAATCGGTTTCTTTGTTGATAAAGAGTAGAACCAGCTTTTGAAAACAGTATTTCGGATGGCGTTGATATCGCGATAGTACTCAAATATTTTATCGCTATTTTTTTTTAATTCGGGTAAGTGGAATCGATGACATTATTCCAAACTTAGAGAGGATCTTGTTTAAGATCAGACATTGGATTTTTCAAAAAGTAACTCAACTCTGAAGGCTTTTAGTGATCACTAGACAAAGGCGTGGAGTTTTTGTCATTTACAAGTTTATAATGTTCGCTCCACAAATGAGGTGAGGTGAGGACGTAAGTTAACATCGATGATCGATTCCGTTAACACCGATGTTGCGATATTTTTGGTATGGTAACATGGATGTTGTTGCTTTCAATATCGATGATCATCGAACATCGCTGTTCACCGAGCATCCCTAATCTGACATGATCAATGATCAATTTGCAGCATTATTTTTAAGGTCATCGTGCTCAGTCGGTAACTTAAAGAAAACAAAATTTTTTCTACAAAATCAAGTTCGAATGATCTTAGATATATGGGTTTCACTAGTTTAGTACGTCTTAATCCAAATTCCATAACTCATTTTAAGATTTTAAGCTTTTGCTGATATAGACAACTTTACAAATACCATATATCGAAGCAATTAACAACGTCTCTCTCTTTTCCCTTTGTTGCAGGTTTTCACGCCAGTTCGTATTTATTTGCTAATCGCAAAGGTGCCCACAAAGGTAAGCAACTGTCAAATATAATAGTTTATTTTCTGTAAACTTCCCAATTTGTATTTCCAACACCTTTTTAATGAATTTACGAGCATTTAACTTTGCTTACCGTTTACTTCAGATCGAATGTCACTTTCACTACTTGGACATACAGGCAGTGGAAAGCAAAAAGTCAACACACTTCTCAATCATCACAAATGATCGTCCGTACTCATTTGCAACGAGCTTCGATGCGGGGAGCTTCAGTGCGGTAAGTACAGCTAATAGCCGAGTACAGCTAGAGTATACTCAATTGAAGATTGACTTTTCAATTTGCATTTTTAATTACAGAACGCTGACGTTATACTCACCGATTTGGCATCGGCAATTAAGCACATTTTCCCAACAGTTCCTCTCAAGTACATCATAAGAAAAGTAAGTAAGCGATATAAAGAAGAAATAAGTTTTTGATTTTATACTTACATATATATGTGCGCATGAAGCTTGTGGTGCCCGCTCATAAACTGTTAATTGATGTATAAAAATTAGGTCAAATGACTTTGCAGTGCCGGGTGCAAATGCGTGGAGAAATGTGCATTTATGTAAATGACAATAAGTAATTATTATGCTCGACTCAGGAGTGTGTGCAGTTGCAAGTGTTTGTGCTTCATTATTGGAAACGCAAGTACTAAAGTTATAGCGCTGTGGCTCCCTGAAAGCAATTGTGATTTGCCAATGAAGTAAGTTGAAGTTCACTCGGTAGGCACTTGAACGCCACCTTTTAACGTGGAGCAAGCCCTGTCGAAGCGGCGCGTCAGCTTAAACTCGCGCCAAGCACAAATTGGAATTAGCATTTTCACTTGTTTTTTTCATGCCTTCTTACACTTTCCTTTTCGTCATTATTCGATGGTTATGTTTGCATGTACGTGTAGCTGTTATGTGCAGCATTTACATATGATGCCTCATTGGCATGTACGTCCCGGGTTTAGTGGTCGGAAATGTGCCGGTGTTACTGTCTCAAATTGTGCGTTTATCTACTTGCATGTTGCTCTATGGATCACCCAGAACTCACGACCTAAGGTATACCAAAGCTATATGGTTTGCTTTTGATTATTTTGCTTTGTAATCGTTGTCGACCCAAAGTTCTTATTGAGTTCATACCCGCTGTTTGTAACCTTTTATTAATTCGTTTGAGCGCGTGTGGCAATATTTTTCTGTTAACAAATACACATATACCCATTGCTTCATCAGCACCTTGTAAAATACTCATATTTATTTTCAACTGGTAGCAAATTGTTTATAATTATGTTGATGTAATAACTCGAAAGTGCAGAGTAGAACGTAAGAGGGTTTCGTGAACTGCAACCTTATATATCGTCTTAACACATTTTGGTTAATATTTTGGATATGAAGCCTGTCAGTGCCAGACACACGTTAAAGTATCCCAATCTTTTACGAAAACGACGTTTAGTAGAATTTGTCTCATGCGAGTCGTCCATCCATCTCTGTTAATAATGATAACATACAGAAACGATGCTTTAAAATAATCCGAGAGATAGCAGAGGAACTCAACATGCTTGATCGATCGATGTCACACATTTTGGTTAACGTTTGAGTTAGAAAGCTGGACTCCAACCAAAAGACCTCAAGCGACGTCGAGTACAGTTCGCCAAATAAATGATTGACAATGTAGAGCTGAGGACTCTATGTGCAATCATCAAATGCATCACTCTGGTGACCACACGTGCGTTTATGAATATGACTGCAAAACTTTCTAACAACCCAACGAATGGCGCCCCAAACACTAATCAAAAAAATCCAAATTAGTTGAAGGCACTGATGCCAATCCAGCCGTGGCTTTTAAAAAGTGGAAAACCGGTTGCATAGGCTCAGTAGTCTGTTTTGAAGGCGATAGTAAATATTCGTAAAAATTTATGTTTTTGTCGGCCATGCCGCTGACTTGTTGGTAACGAATCGTATGCACTTTAATTGTGAAACAAATAATGACGAAATAGATTCATATCTTATAGTTAAATACATAAATATTTAAATACACTTAAACGGAAATTGAATAATTTAATTAGTTAGAAAACTATTTAACTTAGATTACTCATCTATGAAAATCGCCAACCACTTCTGCTATTACATAATTATTCCAAAAAAATCTGCATGTAAAGAACCTACTACTGTGTTGTAGGTATTTCATGTGTCTATGCTCACCTCCACTCGTTTGTTGGTCAAATATGAATATGAAGTGTGTGCTTGCACTCACAATTCAGCGCTTTGTGTTGCGAGCATGTGCAGTATGTCGAAGTTTAATTAAAGTTTAATTCAATGTTTTTTTTTTTTTTTTTTGTGTGAAGTTCGTCGACTTTTCACCCATTATGCTAACATGTGCCTACTTACCTACATACTTGTATATACATACATGGCTATTATATACCCAATGTAAGTTAGTCATATCTGCAAGTGTACAACTACTGAACATTATGCCGTTCAGTGGAGCACCAAGCGTATAGCAGGCCACTTTCCATATTTCGTTTTGCTTTTTCGCGTTTTTTTCAGTTCCGCTTAAAGTGGACGCTTTACTGACTAACTCTGTTCTGTTGGCTGACTCTAATAATGAATGCATGTTGTTGTACGCTTCAAATGTTAAACACAAACACACATCTATACATACAAAGGCGGCTTCATTATTGCGTGTACCCGAGGACGTCTATGCAATGCGATGCCTATATATGTATGTACACATGCAAATGCGAATATTTAATATTTGACCCACACGAGAGGAATGTAAATGGCTAAGGCTGATTACTCTTACTTGCTCATACAATTAAATCGCTGAATCTGAACCCAAATGTATTATGGAATATAAAATGAGACTTTTGGAAACAGAATGACTCGTTCATAGTTTTCAACAAAAAATACACGGAGCAGTGTATATAAGCTGAATACGAAGTTTGTACGTCGGAGATCCTGTAAAATATACATATACATACAAAGGGGCATTCGAAAGTAAACGGGACTTAAAAAAAACACAACAAATGTTTTTCTCGGCAAAATCAATTTATTTCATTCAAAATAGTTTCCATCTGCTTCAATACAGCTTTTGCACGGTCCAAAAGCATGTCGAACGAGTGTTTCAGCTCGTTGGCCGGTATGGCCGCCAGTATGCCGGCCCAAGCCGCTTTCCTTTCATGGGCAAATGCATTTTTCCGAAAAGAAAGAAGTCGCACGGTGCCATATTAGGTGAATACGGGGACTGGTCAATGGTAAAAATGTGATTTTTGGTTAAATAATCGGTCACAAGCGTCGATCGATTAGAGCAATTTTTGGTCCTCAGCCAATTTGTGCGGAACAAACCGTGCACGCACCTTTCGTAAGCCCAAATGTTCGGTCAAAATGCTATAAATCTATGTTTTTGAAATGTTCAATTCCATTTCCATGAATTTTAATGATGATTTCGGCTGATTTTTGATGAATTCACGCACAGTTTCGTTGGAATTTCCGGTGACCACAGATTTTGATTGGCCCACATGTTGATGGTCATTTATGTCTTCACGACCACTTTGAAAACGTTGAAACCATTCGCTACGGGATAGGCAATCATCGCCATAAACTTGTTTCATCAATTGAAACATTTCGGTAAAAGTTTTACCAATTTTAAAGCAACATTTAATGTTGGCTATTTGTTCCAAGCTCATTTTCGCACCGATAACACAAACATACTGACATTTAAACGCAATAACCTCACTCCCAATCAATGAAAGGTCGTGAAATTCTCACTGGACAATCGATAAAGAAAGCAGATTCTAACGCACCAGTCGGCATATATGTACATACAGGGTGGCTGATGAATTTTGCTACATTAAGAACTCAAATAATTTTTTTTTTCAGTGTATGGAATTCATTTTTATTTTATTCATGTTAAAGCTCATTCAATTTTATTAAATATAGCTTAATTAGTTTTAAAAATAATGGAATTTAAATGTTTAATTCTGGATAGAAAAACTCTCTCAACATGCTCAAGTAACGGTCTCCAGTAGCCGTAACGGTGTGACCGTTTTCTTCGAAGAAGTAGGGCCCGACAATGCAGCGTGATGAAACTGCACACCACACTGTGACACGAAGTGGATGCAATTCCGTCTCATGGAGTATCTGTGGGTTGGAAGCACTCCATATTCGACAATTTTGTTAGACATTTTCGTTAGACATGAAAAGACAGTTCAAGATGTTTCCAACCTCTTCCACCATTTGAAGCATCTTCTGGCAAAATTCCAAGCGAATCGGCAAGTCTGCAGCGTTCAGTTTGTTGGCCATTTGAATTTTATATGGGAATAAGTCCAAATCTTTGTGCATAATTGACTGTAATGACTGTCTGCTTACACCCATTTGAGCAGATAAGCTTCTTGTCGAAACACGTGGATTGTTTTGTATGGCAGCAGCGATTGCTTCCTCCGTTCGTACTGAAGGGGCTCGATGGTACGGTCTTCTGTTGACCTGTCTCTTATACACATCTAGATGTGTATAAGAGACAGGTCCCATGCTCGGTAAAATTGTTTACAAGTCTCATTATAGTCCATCTGCTAGGAGGATTGCCGYCAAACTTGCGCCTATACTCTTTTTGAACCGAAACTGCGGACTCCAGTGCGTGATAGCGGCGGACAATCCAAATTCTTGTTTCAGTGTCCCAGTTATCCATTTTTGTTAAATGTAAAAGTCAATCTGCAAAATAAAAAAAAAATAATTAACCAGATTCATTAAATAGAAAAAAAGTTATTTAATTTTTTTTTGGTAGCGGCTTTCATCAGCCACCCTGTAGATGGTGCCACCAAGGGGCGCTAGATTCAGAAGGTCCTGTTTACTTTGGAAAGCACCTTGTATAAGAATGATCAACATGACGAGCTGAGTCAAATTAGCCATGTCCCTCTGCCTGTATATACTCGAACTAGTCTCTCAGTTTCTAAGATATCGATATGAAATTTTGCGTACGTCTATTTCTACTCAACCGCCGAAATCGAATCACTATAGCATATACGGACGTAGCCGAAGGCCGGTGAATTGTCCCAAACAGTGACCAAGCCAGAATTGACGACTAGGAAGGCTTTGCTGTGTGATTGGTGGGATTGGAAGGGAATCATCCACTATGAGCTGCTCCCATATGGCCAGACTCTAAATTCTACCATCTGCTGCGAACAACTGGACCGCTTGAAGCAGGCGATCGACCAGAAGCATCCAGAATTGAATACACAGGAAGGGTGTAGTTATCCACCAGGACAACGGCAGACCGCACACTTCGTTGATGACTCGTCAGAAGCTACGGGAGCTTGGATGGGAGGTTATACCCCATCCACCATATAGTTCGGACATAGCGCCAAGTGATTACCACTTGTTTCTGTCCATGGAACGCCCTTGTTCGTGTAAAGTTGATCTCAAAAGAGGCTTGTGAAAAGTAAATGGATGGTATTTTCATGAAATTCGCCATAGATTATTGTCCGAGGCAACAGTGCATTCTCCGAAGAAATTGATCAGATCGGCCCACTATAACAATTAGCTGCAATACAAAATGACCGATCAAAATCAAGTTCTTTTGCATTTTTATACTCTCGCAACAATGTTGCTAAAGAGAGTATTATAGTTTTGTTCACATAACGGTTGTTTGTAAGTCCTAAAACTAAAAGAGTCAGATATAGGGTTATATGTATACACCAAAATGATCAGGGTGACGAGTAGAGTTGAAATCCGGATATCTGTCTGTCCGTCCGTCCATCTGTCCGTCCGTCTGTCGAAGATGGGCAAAATCGGCCCACTGCCACGCCCACAAAATGGCGAAAACCGAAATCCTATAAAGTGTCATAACTAAGCCATAAATAAAGATACTAAAGTGAAATTTGGCAAAAAGGATCGCATTAGGGAGGGGCATATTTGGCCGTAATTTTTTGGAAAAGTGGGCGTGGCCCCGCCCCCTACTAAGTTTTTTGTACATACCTCGAAAACTGCTACAGCTATGTCAACCAAACTCTATAGAGTCGTTTCCTTCAGGCATTTTCATATACAGCTCAAAAATGGAAGAAATCGGATAATAACCACGCCCACCTCCCATACAAAGGTTATGTTGAAAATAACTAAAAGTGCGTTAACCGACTAACGAAAAACGTCAAAAACACTAAATTTTACGGAAGAAATGGCAGAAGGAAGCTGCACACAGGCTTTTTTTTTTAAATTTGAAATGGGCGTGGCGACGCCCACTTATGGACCAAAAACCATATCTCAGGAACTACTCAACCGATTTCAATAAAATTCGGTATGTAATATTTCCTTAACACCCTGATGACATGTACGAAATATGGGTGAAATCGGTTCACAACCACGCCTTCTTCCAATATAACGCTATTTTGAATTCCATCTGATGCCTTCTCTGTATAATATATACATTAGGAACCAATGATGATAGCGGAATAAAACTTTACACAAATACGGTATTTGAGCTGAGATATCCCTTGTGGAAAAATTGTCGTGATCGGACTATAACTTTTCAATGCAATTAAAATAAATGAAAATACAATTCAATACTCAAAGTACACAAATTGATCTAATCTAATTAATTTACAGCAAAATAAAAAAATATGTAAATGACGGATAATGAAATCTCGATTATCACTTTATCATGCGAGAGTATAAAATGTTCGGTGACACCCGAACTTAACCCCTCCTTACTTGTTAATATTAAATGTTGCTGCAATTTTGATATTTATTATTAAAATTATTATAAATATAAGATGGTAAGAAAATGAAGAGAAAAATGCTTCTATACATTGTAATATGGAGCTTAAATGTGCAGATTTTTTGCACTCTTAGTAGAACCTTTTATATTAAAATTCAACTATCTAGTGGACTAAAGTCCTTTGTATCGTCTATCCTGAAATCACCACTTCTATAACACAATGTTCTCATATTTGTTATAAGAAAGATAATAGTTTAACGCCGTATCAAATGGTTTTCTTATTTTCCTGTCTTTTTAATTCGACATTCTGACAGTTACATGATAAATCACTCCATGACCACGAAGTACTGACTTTTATAGAACCTGTCTTTAATATTTGCCTCTGTCTTGTACACATATCTCTCATACATTGAAAGCGCAATTAAAAGTTCTGAAAAATTTCGAGTTTATACTTGGACGTGTTTATTTCTCATAGTTTTATAGATAGTTTTATAAATCTTGATTAAAAAACAATTTTTTTTAATGAGATCCGTTTACCGCGACTTCGTCCTCCTGAGGTCTCAATAACTCTATGTAATAGCGATTGTTAACAGCTTTTTCCTTTTCATGTGAGTCGATGAAAATTATTCCATGGCCATCCTAAAATTTTCGCGGTTTGACGGTTCATCCTTATTATGATTTAAGAGCTCCAAACCATCGTAAAGAGGGAGTAGAGAAATTATCAATTGATACTAAATAAACAAAGCTACAGCTCAGAGGTGCCCATGGAGAAATGTCAAAGGGTGTCTGCGGTTGACTTTCTGTCGGCATCCAAGCTGGCCTTATACCATGCTCCAAACAGTGTTTAGACACAGCAATCGGATGGTCGATTGCGAACTTGTTCGACACCCACATTGTACATTGTAATCGGTCTTATCGTGAATTTCGGCAACCTGACCAATTTGGTTGTTTTGATTTAGTGGCATTGAAAAACTTTGTAAACGTATCAAGCCAATTATACGACTGTTTTAACTTAATCATTTTTCATTCTATATCGCGCATATTCCTTTGATCGAGTCGGTATTAGCTGCATAGACTGTGCAGATAACAATTTTCGGATGTAGTGGTATATTTTAAGGAATAATGGATTAAACAAAAATGTATGATTGAAATTTATTCTGAAATTGATTTAGATGTTGACTATTTGCTATTGGAAGAATTATATTATTTTATTCAAATACATACACTTTCTCGTTGTTTTCTTTTTTTTAAACCATTCAGTTTGTAAGGATTTTTGGTCTTACTGCTCCAAAAGCGTCACATTTATTTAGATAATAGGCCTTAGTTCATATAAAAAAGTTTTTATAATCAAATAAATAGTTATTAAAGTATGCTAACATTTCATTGAAAGTTGTTCCCAACTAACAATTTTTTGAACAAATTTCATGGATTCGCATAAAAAAATATCATTTACAATTATGGAAAGTTTTTGAATATGGGAGATTTTTCCTATGTGAAGTTCACGATAAGAGAAACATCAATTTGTGAATTTTTCTATGGGGAATATTTACTATTTTTTCAGCCCAGCCATTATATTCGCTTTTGAACCATTAGCCTGTAGGGAATTTGAAAAACAATTTACGAATGGTTGCTAAACCAGTCTTCCTAAAGTATTCGACAACTGTGGAACTATATCAATTTGCATGTTAAAGTTTGGGTCTGCTGTTACAGAGAACTTTATGAATATACATGTAACCAAATAATTTTACAAGTCTACAATTAAAAATTATGATAGCGATTTATTACATTTAACATCCAATGAATCATGACTTACTAGTCAAGCGCCAAAAACATATACCATTATCATAAACCTTTTACATACACTACCTCCATCAAATATGCTTGTATGTATGTATATAGTATAATGTAAGTAAGTATATAGAATTAATTGTGGAAAACACTTTAATAACTTTTCATTTGCGGCTGATAACAAAAATAAAAGCATTTATGAAAAACAAAACGCTCCTGACACATTGTTAAGCCGACAAGCAGACGAGCTGTCAACGAGATATTTTACACCGCATAAGAAAACAATTGGCAATTGTTTTACAGCAAACACTACCGCATCGTGTGAGCAGAACTAGGCGGTGAAGAGCATCAAGAGAAAACAAACGCTTTACTCAAAGTGCATGCAAGGGCACAAAGGCATAGTTAGTAAGCAAAATGAGCTTTGAAGCGTTTGCTGCTCAAACAAATCTGCCACACATGGAACAAAAACAAGCGCAAACAACAATGAACACTGCACAAAGGCACAATGGCTCGAAGGTGATACTGCAAACACAGCGCGCCCTAAGTATGCACTCCCCCGGCGGCAAGCGTGCACTGCCTCCAACCTCGCACCGAAAAGACTGTGCTTCTTGAATGCTGACGACTTGATTTTTAGCACATTTGCTGGTTTCACTTTGTCAAACTGTTTCCTCTGGCCTCTTTCTCTCACTTCCTTTTCGCTCTTTGGGCTGCTTTAACGGTGGCAGTCGTGACGACACAACGGTTAATAAATTAAAAATAGAAATAATAGTAATAATGTTGATGTTAATAATAGTAAATGTTCATAAACCAAAAAATGTGCGCATAAAATTGCAGCAAGCACGCAGCGCAGCACGCAAGTTGCATGTGCTTCTGTGCATGCCACCATGTACTTTCGTGATTTGTTGCGCTCGGTTGGCGCTTGCGGTGGCGTTGTTGCTGGCATTGTCGGTGGCTCTGTCTACCTCCACTTGCCGCTTGGATTGTCTGCAGTAATTTGCGGTTGAGTGAACAATTACTAAGTTCACAAATTGTTAGCTATTAATTGTTTTAATTGTTGTTGCCTTTTTCCAACACATTCATATTCAATTAGTAGCAATTGTCGAATTTAATTATTTTATTATTTAGCTTTTTAAATTAAATGAGCTACTTGTTGTAGCTAGTATGCTTTAGCATGGCAAATATCAACATCTCCCGAGTGGAAATTTAGGGCGATACTTGACAGTTAGGAAAACTATTAAGTGTAGTGGGAAAGAAAGAAATAATTGATTAAACGAAATTTCTAGAGTTTATAGTTATATATTTAAGCATCATTTACAAATTTTTTTGGATACGGAATGATATTCCGCCTTTGGGAAGCAATTGCCCGATGCCTCTCGCATGTGCATTTGTCGGACGCGGGCAGGATGCAGGTCGCAATTTCTATCGGAAACAAAAAATTTAAAGAGATTCATATTTTTTAATAATTTATCTTCTAGTTAAACTAAAAAAATCTAAAAAAGAGTGCAAAATTTTAGAATTTTTTTTTAAATTGAAAAAAAGTTTATGTTGTTTAAAAATATGTTCAACTTGACTTTCTTAGTTTTTTTAGTTTAACTAGAAGATAATTTAATGCAAAAAGATAGTAAACTTCGGTCTAATTCCATACGATGTTTAATTTTTTTTCTATCCTGCCAGCCAATTAAGAAGAATCGTAAAAATGAAAAACCGAGAAATCGCGCGTCAAAGTTTTCGCATTCTCCCCAATCGCTCATATGTCTGCTAGACGCTCGGTCACTATTTTCCTTCTAGCTTCGAAAATATTTAAAATTTTCATCTAAAACTTTAAGGACATATTCTTAGATTATTTTTAAAGAGATTTTAGCAAAAAATAATCGATTTTTTGTAGCTTCTAAATCAGGCTTCCCCCTTAAACAAATTTTTCTCTCTGACCTTTCCTACAATGTTCTAAACTCATGTAATATCCCTAATAATAAATATGTGACTTTGATAAGGTTCTTGAAAGCTTCTTATGAAAATTCATTGTTAGAACTTTTTGGACATAGCTCTTTAACTACCTTAACTTTAACCAATAATATATAAATATCGGCTTCAGAATCCAATAATCATGTAGTATATTGTATTAGAAGGTCTCATTTGGTTAAGGGTTGGGCCATAAATTTCCAAAAAACAAAAAATACTATTTTTTCTTAAAGTATCCTGTAGGGTCATAAAAAACAATTCAGTTGTTGTAATAGTAAAAAAGTAATAATTTTCTTTGAAATCCCCATTATTCATCCAGTAATCGCCATCTTCTATTGAAATGTCAATTTACCTGTTTAATAAACACTGAAATAGAGAAGTATGATTATTTATCCATGTTCCCTGAATTAATTGTTAAAGTTAGACAAAGAATTTACAGACACGCGTTTGGACGTTGCCTTAAATTATAAATTCAGTCTCTTTGGAGATGCAAAACATACCATCTTCGTTTTGCCATTCTCTGAACCCTGCTTTCTTAAGAGAAAAAACAAAGGTAAAGAGTTGAACTCGATTCAAAGAATAATTTTTTGAAATATCTTTCTTTAGGTGCCCTATCGAAGATGGAAAATTTTCGGCATATTTTACTATCAGTAAAGTTCTGCGAAAGATTTATGTACGATGAGCTGTACGAGATATACGACGACATTGACATAGTTCAGCGAATTAAAAGACAGCGGCTACGCTGGCTAGGTCATGTTGTCCGGATGGACGAAAACACTCCAGCTCTGAAAGTATTCGACGCAGTACCCGCCGGGGGAAGCAGAGGAAGAGGAAGACCTCCACTCCGTTGGAGGACCAAGTGGAGAAGGACCTGGCTTCACTTGGAATATCTAATTGGCGCCACGTAGCGAAAAGAAGAAACGACTGGCGCGCTGTTGTTAACTAGCGGTTTCACCATGCGCCAAATCTTGAAAAAGACCCGTGGAAGAAAAATCGATACACACCACCTCTTCGTCGGTTTCAAAGCTGCTTTCCACACCACGAAAAGGAGATGCCTTTATGCCGCGATGTCTGAATTTGGTATCCCCGCAAAACTAAKACGGCTGGGTAAGCTGACGTTGAGCAACACCAAAAGCTCCGTCGGAATCGGGAAGGACCTCTCCGAGCCTGGAAATCGAATGCAGGATAACTCTAGCCAACAGGTGCTACTTCGGACTGAGTAGGCAATTGAGAAGCAAAGTCCTCCCACGAAAAACAAAAACCAAACTCTATAAGTCACTCATAACTCGTGTGCAGAGGCCTGGACGATAACAACAACCGGCGGGGGAAGCACAGGAAGAGGAAGACCTCCACTCCGTTGGAAGGGCCAGGTGGAGAAGGACCTAACTAGGCTTGGAATATGCAATTGGCGCCACGTAGCGAAAAGAAGAAACAACTGGCGCGCGGTTGTTAACTCGGCTATAATCGCGTAGGCGGTGTCTACGCCAATTAAGAAGAAGAAGTACGTAGAAGATGTGTGCACCCAATGCCAATGCCAATATTGGTTTGCAAAATTCTGTTCAGATTTTGAGGATGCACCACGTCTTGGAAGGCCTCTTAAAGATGATGTGGATAAAAGAAAATCGTTGGTCGATGTAAATCGCCGAATAATAACTCGAAAGATTGCTGAAATATTAAATTTTTCGAATGTCGAATGCAACTAGCACAATAAAAAATAATAAAAACAAAAACAAAATTACTTCGTGAATGTCCAAAATACTTACATTTTTAAATAATTAATACAATATGTGAAGTTTCCGAATTCACACCTGTCAACACTCGACGTTCATTCTATGCAAGTTCGTAAGTATACTATATATTTGTTAGACAAAAGAGCAACAAAAATTGTTGCACTCTCCGGTTTGTTGCCACTTTTCTTGTCTGAAGTACTCGTGGGAGGTCATTTGCCACTTCGTACGCCCAAAACTGTACAAATAACATACCACCGAGCCTTCGCAATATCTGTACGATTGTTTATTCATATGTATGTATGCACATATGAGGAAAACTTGGGTTATCTCAAAAGTTTGCCGGTAGTTTTTCACCAATGTTCTTGCCCTGTGACTTTTCATGCGCACAAACGCGAATATAAATATGTTCGCACATACATGTAATGTGTTCGTATATACATATGTAAAAAGTATGTGTGTTATAGATCAAGTCGCGCCAACTTGACTGAGGAAAACAAAGCTATATTTAAATAAAAACTCAAACCAAGCAAAGTTTGTCTGCCCCGTTGGCGGTAGATGTGTGTGCACGCATGAAGTACATATGTACTTACATCCATCTAGCTTTTCTTACACTTTTTATATACATATGTACATACATACCTACATTTGTATTTCTTGTAAGTCTGTGCCATATTGGCTTTCGAAAAGTTGACGCCAAGCACATTCTAATAAGCGCATTCACCCAGTGATATTTGCCGGCGAGTAGTTAAGAATTGGCAGACGCTCGGGATGTATTTTTCTTATCTTTTCTCAAAGGTGCACACACACAAACACTACTCATACTATAATACACCCACAACCACCGATCGGTTGCATTGCCAGCAGTGCAACAGCGCTTCATTAGCCGGAAATGTATGAAATTATATATGCCGCCATTCAATAGCGTTCTACTTTCAGTATTCAGGAAAGCCAATCAGTTAGTTGGGAAAACTTTATTTGTGCCGGCTCATTCATTCGCTTTAGAAACACGCTGATAATGTTAACAAAGTTGTGCCGAGTTGAAAAATGTTGTGCTACTTAGATTCTTCCAAATTACGTGCCGTCCCAGATATGCACATTTGTCTGTCCCAAAGTGCTGCGCCCTCTTCTCGTTTATAAATTCGATTCTTATTCAGAGTTGCCAAATTAAATGAAAATATTTCCATTGATATGTAACATGTTTGGTAAGTTTAAAGTCTTAGCACCCCACTTAATTCTTCCTCAATTTTCAGATGTACAATAGTAACCCTAGTAATAACCCCTCCTGAGTTTTGTATACTGCTGAACATTAAAGTCCTAAGTCGGACTCAACTCCGAACCGTGTAGCATACTTACACTATCATCACTGGAAATGATGGCATGTATTTGAAGGTAAACGACTGCTTGTTCTATCTTCTTCAGTTTTTCGCTGCTTCGACAATAAATCCACAGCATTTATTAATTGAACGAGAACATACCGGATCTTAACATTTTTTGACGAGGCCGAAACACTCTTTCTTTCCACACAAATTACGATCCACCGTTGTTGTTCTACCGGGCACCTAGTTCCCGTTAGGATGGTAAGAATAAGCCCATCGAGTGTGTTATTGTCGACGTCATCTAACGGAAGGCCCAAGAAACGTGCTGCTTCGATGGGGGCGGACTGAGGAGAGAGGGATGTTAGATAAGTGGGTTTGGTGGGGCATGCAAAGAGGTGGCCAGATCAGGCGGAAACTCATTGCATTCAGGACATATATTTTATATGTCGGGGTCTATTCTGAATAAGTAGGAGTTTAACCTTATACAGTATTCAGAACGAAACTACAGCCATTTATGACATATGTACCTTAGCAAATTCCAACGGCTTCGACCGCGATCACAGCGAAGACATTATCACCTTAATGGACCCTCTCTTGGTGAATGACAACAAAACAAAAACTCGTGAACTCCTGCTTATCCAGAGTAGATATTGACATTATCAACTTATGTACAGTCAAGCTGTCGCTGCATGTCGTTAGCTACCTCTTCACATATATAGTGAATTCTACACTATATTTTTAATAGTCCAACCTCGTCGGGAGAGCACGTTTCTGGGACATACCGTTACATGATATCGATGGCAAACAGAAGTCTTATGAAGTTTCTATAAAACAACAATCCCTTTTCCTTTGGTTCAATATTATTAAGATAGCTCTTTCTTGTGTCCTTCCCTGAGATGCTAGTCCTTAGATTCTGAATGGATGGATTATGCGTAGCCCCTTTAATAATATAATATATTAAAATCTTTCATTTATTTCCCTAGATTGTGTTAATTATAATGTAAATATGTTGTCCTCTCTTTGCAGATCGATATTCAACCGCCCGAACGTGAGGTTGTTTTCTCCGAAGAGTTTCGTCCCACAGACCCACGCAGCGTTGGCCCATGCGGTGGTTTCAGCACACAATATGCTTGCATGTGTGATTTCCATGGCGTGCCCTACAGGTGGTTCAAACAAAACTCATACAAACGACTAACATAAATTATAATAAGCAATTTTTTTACTTCGCAGAGAGGAAGTCGCTTGGGATATCGATACGATTTATTTATCCCACGATACACGCGTGCTGAATTTACGTGATTTTGATCATTTGGAACCAAAGTACGGCAACAAAATATTTTATTGTAAAGAATAGAACTAGTCTAATATATCTTAATTGTTGTTGTTGCAGAGACTTAATGGCCATTGTGTCCGCATTGGAGTATAACACATTTTTTCGCGGTCTAAAAGCATCACATATGCGCCTCTCCAATGAGACTTTGGAGCGCATTCTACACGTGCTCAAGCGTTCAATGTGGCTGGAGGAGCTGCATTTGGAGGCGTTAGGTTTAAGGTATGGCCTGCAGTCACCCGTATATGTCAAAGATCTATAACTTACTGTTTTTTTTTTTTTGGTTTTTGCTAACAGATCGGATTTTCTGCATAAATTAGCTGTATCTGTGATTACAAACAACAATCCCGCAATACGTACGATCGATTTGAGTCATAATTTAATTGAGGATAAAGGTATGTTGACCGAATGTTGTATGTTAAACACACATACCGACATATAATACACACATCATTCAAAGAAACATAAATTCTTCAGCTCAAATGCATAAAACAAACTAATTAATACCCACTACTACTAAGAATGAAGAAAAAAATACTAAACAGTTGTACATAGACACACACATACTTGCATTTAATACCCACTTTTATCCAACAAAAACCCTTATACGAGTAAAGTACATGTGTACAACTATATGTGACCAGCGACCCTTTAAATCTAATGTAATCCAATTTAAATTACCACTCTTCCACTTTTGTAATGTAGGAGCAAGCTCATTGTGCGCCCTACTTGGAAAAATTGTGCAAGGTTTGATTTTTTTGTTTTGTGTACGGTTGATGATGCATAGTTAAATGTTAAAAGAAAGTTACACAAATTTGATTTCCATTCCTAAGCGAATTTGATTTCTTAAATGTGAATAATTCGGACACTCAAATATGGGAAATTTCTAGCTTTGAATAAGATATATGTATACTCATTGTTGAACAACGGCTTTAAACTTAAATATATTATTTAAATTCGACAACTGTTTTAATTAAAATTTTACTGAAAACTAATAATCGCATGCCTTAAGAACATATCGATTATTTCTATTTATTGCATTGTGTATGTATTTTATTTATTACTCAGCATCATTACTACACCGATACAGGAACAATAAGCTCCAAAAACAAATTATTGCTTCCTTTCTCTAGCTATAAATTCGAATCTCAGCTGAATAATAATCACCTGTTTAGTTCCAAATAATGTTTTATGTCTGATTTATTCTATTTTGGGAATTGCAGTATACTCAGCGCATCTTAGGTTAGGCGCATCCATACTTGCATTAGTATTCAGTTGGTAAATTTTATTTTGCATTCAATTAAATAAAAACTGATACAAAAAAAATTTTGGTTATCCAATGACACTTCGCAGAAAATATTTAAGTATTAAAAAATAATATTGGCAGCATTTTCTTAGGGTAACTTAAAAAAAGACAATTTTTAAACGCAATTAAAGTAATTATTTTTTTCAGAAACTTTATTTGTCTTTGGCTTCATTGAGTAGTAGAGGGAGTGTTTGTAGGTAGCGAAATCTCTCTCCATTACTAATTTCATTACTGCAATTAATGCTACTTTACTTTAGTATCGTTTGAAAAATGAGATAGATCCGCAGAGTTCATTTAATAATAAGAAAACCACTCTCAACATTGTTTTGAAGTGCTTTCCTTTGATGTTATGATCACTAAAAATTAAATCAATTGTTCCATATAATGTGATAGCAGTACAAGGTGCGTTCCAAAGTAAACGAGACTTAAAAAAAAATAAACAGAACAAATGTTTTTTAGGCAAAATCAATTTATTTCATTCAAAATAGTCTCCATCTGCTTCAATACAGCTTTGGCACGGTCCAAAAGCATGTCGAACGGGTGTTTTAGCTCGTTGGCCGGTATGGCCACCAGTATTTTGAATGGCCTCTACGTCTGCATAACGCTTTCCTTTCATGGGCAAACACATTTTTCCGAAAAGGAAGAAGTCGCACGGTGCAATATTAGGTGAATACGAGGAGTGGTTAATGGTTAAAATGTGATTTTTGGTTTTTTTGATCATCATTTATGTCCTCACGACCACTTTGAAAACGTTGAAACCACTCTGCTACAGGATAGACTCATTTTCGCACCGATAACACAAACATACTGACACTTAAAACGCAATAACTTCACTTCCAATCGATAAAGATAGCAGATTCTAACGCACCAAGACAAAAAAAAAGTGGAGTGCATGTAATCCAAAGACTAACCGAAAGTCCATGTGATAACAATGAAATACAGTTTCCGAATATACAGTTATATTTACGGAAAGCCATACCAATATCTGCAGTTTTTTCGAACAAGATTCGAAATTTGGTAAAAAAAAAGTATTTGTCCAAAAATTGGTGTGCCTCACCTAGTACCAGCAGTGTATATTTACAAATATGTATGCATGTACATACATATATTATATATAATAAAAAAAAAAACAAATATAAAAAGAAGTGCGCTGAGTGTAAAGCTTTCTTAAATATACATACATATATGTATGTATATAATTAAGTTTTTCTACCTTCCAATATGAACTTACTTAATCTTTATATATACTTGTATATACCATATAGCATGTTGCATAAAACCGTTATTGTAAAAATATAACTTTGATTGAGGTGTTACTGCAATTTTATTTCATTCTTGAGCATATTATTGTTCGCTCTGCTTCTTTTGCTGCTCAATTACGTTATTTAAAAAAAAGTGCACCATTTATAATATATCTTCTCTTTAGGTGCTATCCACTTGGCAGGTCCCATTGCCAAGGTTTCGAAAGGTCTTTGCAAGCTGGCGCTCGCCCATTGCGGTCTAACATCGAAGGGCGTGAATCAGATGTCACATTCATTGTCTCTGAATCAAAGCATTTCCAATTCACTCACACATTTAGATTTAAGTGGCAATAGTCTCAAGGACGACATAACAGTAAGTACCACCGTATACATATTTGTATTTTTGTAGTTTTGTGGTTTTGTCCGATAGAAATAATAATTTTTTCTTGTTTATTTCAAGAATTTACATAATTTCCTTGCACAACCGAATGTTTTGGAACATTTAGATCTCTCATCGACTGATATAATCTTGGAGAATGTAAGTACTTTTCAATAACACAAATTAATTAAAGGCAATTACTTAATATATTCTACATTTACAGTTATTTGGTGCCCTTTTACGCGGTTGTGCAACGCATTTAGCTCACTTAAATGTTTCACATAATTCTTTTAGCACAAAAAAAGGCAAAGAGATACCGCCATCGTTTAAGCAATTCTTCACCAGCACATTGAGTTTAAAACATTTAAATATTGCCGGTTGTAAACTGCCAATGGAAGCGCTCAAGTAAGTGCAGAGTTAAAGATATTTAGAAAACAAAACCGAATGGTTAAATAGACTGGTGTTAAATGTAAGAATGATAAAAATCAGTCACAATAAAATAATATAAATTATATTTATTGCATTACAAGTAATAATAATTGCATAAAAATAAAACCAGTAAAATTCTTTGTTTTACAGAAACTTACTGCTCGGTTTAGCCTGCAACGAGTCCACAGCTGGGCTGTATTTAGATTTAAGTAGCAATACATTAGGTGCCCAGGGCGCGCATGTTTTGGAATCATGCATACATGGTGTACGAGTTTTACAAAGTTTAGATATAAGTGACAATAGTAAGTTCAAGAAGTCGAATAATAAAAAAAAATATGTACAATGGAGGCCAAGAAATAGTTATGATTTTTTTGCAAGCTTTGGCAGTTTAATTTAATTAATTGAATATATGGTTTATCCACATCAAAATATTAAATATTACTAAAATTTTATTTATTGTGATTCGAAATGTTGCCAAAAATGTCAGAATTTATTCGAAGTTAGTACAAAAAATTTAAAATGTATTTTTATATATTTCTATCCAATATAATGTCAGAAAAGAAATTAGCTTCAAAATTTGTGTTTGGGTTTACTTATGTTTAAAGTTACTTTTTGGCCTCCTGTGTGTGTGTCATTATATTTCTATCAATTTTCAACTACTCTACTTTAAATATTGTTTGTGAAAGTTTTTTAATTATTTTATATTTCCTAGATTTGGATGCCGAATTAGCTCCCGTTTTAACAGCGATTTCGAAAAATCCCTCAATACGTACACTTTACATGACACGCAGCCTGACCGGCATGAAATTGAAACATATTCCCACCGTTATGGACGCGCTCGTTAATCTGATACAAAAAGACGACTTCCCATTGGCTGAGTTGGTGATCTCTGAAAATAAGTTGAAGAATGATATACACGACTTCATTAATGCCCTTGGCAGTAATCAAAGTTTGCAAAAACTAGGTGGGTATTTTTTTCTTATTCCTGCGTTGCTTTCTCCCGCTTTAGTGTTAGGAATAGGAGCTATTACTACAGTTCTTCTCTATTATAATTCTGAACTGACAGTCAGTAGAGTTGCAAATACTGCCCTAAAAATAATTGAATTAACATTTGAATTATTTATTTAGTAATCACGAAAATTTTAATTAAAATTTATTTTCTAATTTTCATTCTCAAATCTCGGAATGAGAAAAAAGTAATTCCAATTACGGGATTAAAAAAATAAAAAATTTCAATCCCAAAAACCAGGAAAATTTTATTTTTAGTCGCTATATAATTTTCTATACAAAAATTTTTAAATTGAAAAAAAAATCGTAACCCTGACACACATCACATTTTGTTCATGCTGATTCTATATTTTTTCAGACATAAGCGGCAACTATATGGGTGACGTCGGTGCGCGCCTGCTCGCCAAAGCTCTGCAAATCAACAACAAACTGCGCACAATTTACATGGACAAGAACAACATAACACCGCAGGGTTACGGCGACATCGTCTACGCTTTAGAAAACAATCACAGCATGCGCACCATACAATATCCGGTTTTCGACATTACACCACACATGAAAAACCATCCGGAGAAGACCGATGCGATTATGCGCAAAATGCAAGAGCTTCTACAACGCAACTGCAATGGACTGAAGCGCGCCAACGGACAAGGATTCCGATTGCAACATGGTTTCATGCTCTCCTCCACACACCAACTGGTCGATAAGCTCGTGGCCGAAACACAAGATAACATCTCAGTGGCTAAAGGTAGCGATTCGTCGGCAGTGCAGCGGCTGATCGATGACGCCGAGAACTGCAAACAATTAATGCCAAAATTACAGGAGGCTGTGCGTTGTGAATCGCATCCGGTGGAAATAAAGCTTACACGCATCGCCAGTGACCTCAGCTACACCATACAGGGTTATTTGGAGGAAACATTGGAGACCATGCTGCGCACTGCTGTCGAGCAGTGTCCCAAAACATTGGGCAGTCAAATGGTCGTGCAAGACTTGCGTAAAGCGCTGAGTGAGCGTCTACAAATACCCGAAGATTTTCTACAGAGTTGTTTGTTGAATAATGCCGGCAGTGAGATCATGAACAAAGTGGGGTAAGTTGTTGTTGCTAATTCGCTTGTTTTCGTGAGAGGCTCAGCGTTTAAGTAATGCAGAAAAACTCGCACTGTATGAATTGGAAACTGCTACGCGTAGTGAGACAAGCTTTTTAGTTGGGGAGCGTGGTTTTTAGATATTACGATAAACATTGCTTTTGCGCTTTGTGAAAAAACGAGTCTATAACACAACTATTTCGTAATTAATAAAAAAAAAACGGAATAGAGGATTGGTTAAAGATAGTAAAATAATTGATACCAGTTATCATAAATTATGCCAAAAACAAGAAAAAAAGTTAACTTCGTTTTTACCATAGCTAGAATACCCTTCACAGATAAACAAATTTTTACATACAAGTAAAATACATATACTATAGCGGTCCGATCTGCAAAATTGGTTCGCTAATTGTAGCCTTGCCATCCAAAACAATATACTATAGTGGTCCGATATCGGTGATTCCAATAAATGAGCAGTGTGCAGAATTTCAGATCCATATTTCAAAAACTGAGGGACTAGTTCACGTATATACGCACAGACAAACAGTCGAACATGGGTGAATCGATCCTAAGGTTGATGATATATACATATACACTTGAAAGAGTCCGGGATGTGACGTTTCCTTCTTAGAGTATATTAACGTTCAGGGTATAACAATTTTAATAATTTTTTGTGTTGTAAGTTTAGAGCAAAAACCCACTGTCTCTGTTTGATAATAAGTCGCCCGTGCTTACCTAGAGCTGGTCGCGGTCAGTGTGTGAGTATACACATTGTTATGTTCATTGCTTACTCATAGATAAGATTAAACATTAGCGGCGTACTGTATTGTATTTGCGAACGAACTGAGTAAAACAGAAATATGAAAATGAATTGAAGAAATGCAAATGTAAAAAAAATGTTAAATAAATAATAAAAAAGCTATAGAGTGAACCCGTTTAGTGCGGCGTGGAGATTAATTTTATAGCGATATCAAAAATATCCGACAATATGGAAATCAATAAGCAAAGCTGAGTCCGCGTAAAACAACATCACAAAAAACAAGCAGAGGCAGCAAACAAAACTTCGCAGAATTCTAACTGAAAGTGGAGAGTAAAGTATAAATCTGTTTCAAGACTTGGCTGCTGGCGCTGTTGTTGTGCTCAAAGCTAAGCATTACCTCAGTGCGCCTACAACGCTCAACCGATCAAGAGGAGCCACTGCTATACACGGAGCGTCGACAGCTGTTAGAGTGCGGGGAACAGCTGATGGGGCGATTGGGTCGCATGTAGTGCAGCATAAGGGAAACATATAGTTCTTGCAAATCGAAAGTGAAAGTGCAAAATAAAAATAACAAAATAGCAACAAAAAATTGTTCAAACCAATGGGACGCGGTTGGTGTGGTTGGTGTTTTTGTGGAGCGCGCGGTGACAGTAGCAAAATACCAAATAGAACGCTTAAAGAAGAAGCGGATGAGGAAGATGATGAGAATTTTTATAAAGTGCGTTACGATCACACTACCGAGAAGTTGTTGGGACCAAACGCCTTTACTGAGCAAGACGCGCTACAGTTAAATGTTGCCAATGTGCCGACACAAGATGACGCGGAAGCGCAAACTGATAGGGAGGCATTAAGAAAGTGATTACGTTTGCGTTTTTAAACATTATAAAAATTTTCCTGTAGAATATACTATGTGCATACATCTAAGGCTATGCATTTAATATAATTTATAATATATAAATATTGCATGCGTCGTAACCTTTATTTATTGAATAATTATGTTTCTTGCAGTGAAATCGAACAATCATTGGCGGCATCCATCTCTGACCGCGCCACGGACGAGGTGTTGGAGGCGCTCACACGCTATCGGCGCGGGCTGGGCATTGCCGATTCACCATCTGTGCTGCTCGATGAGCCGCAAACACCTGATATTGTGCGCAGCCGTTCGAGTCATGTAAGTAGCTGACAAAATAACCCACAAAATACGTATTAGCTGGAGCAAGGTGCAATAATTGCAAGCAATTAGAACTAGTTGACTTTGAAATGCGCTGGTACTTTTTTGTTATACACACAAACATGTTTTTGCAAGAAAATTTTAGTTGTCTTAAGCTCAGACCGGCACCCATAAAAATTTCCAATTCCTTATCAGTTTTTCATATTTACAAATACTTAACTTATGTATAGTTTGTTGTTGCTGTTGCAATATTGTGTTTTTCGTACACCTTTAGCTTCTTCGTTTGTTTTGCTGTTATCCTACTGCCTACAATGCCGTCATCGCCGGGCGAAATGCTATATTAATTGTGTATTGCGTGTGTTCAACAATTTGGCCTTGTTGTTTACTCAATATGCCTTATCGCCGTTTGATAAATTTCAAAAATGGTAGTATGGCGCAGTACCGTTGGCATGCAAGCCCATAATGAATTGAAACACTTAGGGGCATCTAATGCAATATTTTGTCAATTACAATACGCGCATACATACATCAATGGCACTGAATGTACGAAGAGTTATTGTATCGCGCAGCTGCGCTCTGTTTCTCTCCCAGCGTAAAATATATGTACTTCGTGCTCACATGTTTTGTGTTCCATAATGCACACATCCACAAACATATCTTAAGCTGTTAATAAACGTGATTACAACGTCAGTCAGTTGTTATTGTTGTTGCAGCGGCATTTCACAAAAATTATTTTACGATCCCCAAATAATTCCGGTATATTTAACAAAAAACGATTTGCATTATCCGTGGAAACAGAATTAGCTTCTTTTGCCAAAAAAACAATAACAACATATGTATATGTATACTTGTATATCTCCGGCAAAAACATTTTGCAGTCAACTTAAAAGTTTTGAAAAAAATGAGAGCCTGTTCTATAAACAGTGTTGATAAAAAAGCTTCGAAGAATGCTCTCAAATATTATTTGTATTAAATGTTAAATGTTACAATTAATTAAATATTTAATTTTGTGTGAGTTGGTAATATTCCTTAGTTTCTATACTTCGAAGAGTCAGAAGATAACGTCGAAGACACATAAAATAAATATATGTATAAGTGCAGTAGGCCAACTATTTGACCATATCTGGGTGTTTTTGTTAGAATCCTTTTTATTTGTAATGCCAAACCAACTTTTTTTCATATAAAAGCAGTTAAAGAAAATAAATACATTTTTTGTTTGATTTGAAAGAAGTGTTAAAATCATCTGCACATGTGATTAATTGCTTGACAAAAACTTTTTTTTTTTTACTTATTATTCAATATGACCCCATTTTGCTTTGATTACGGCCTCAATCATTTTTGGGCATAGGCTGGACCACCTTTTTGCAGAAATCCCCGCTAATATATTTGTCAGTAATTTTGCGCTTTTTGCCATAAATCGTTAAGATTCTGACACTCACCTGGCGTATCAGAAATCACACGCTTGACTTCAACCCAAGCATACTCGATTAGGTCGAGGGCTGGCGATTAAGAGGCACAATCGAGTATTTTAAATTTATTGTTTTGAAGCCAAGTTTTACCTAGGTGAAAAGTGTGTTTCTTGTCATTATCTTGCTGGGAGACGACGTCCGACACGTCCTTGCCTTACACTTCTAGCCTCCTGCACAAATCTTGTTAACGGATGTCAACATATGGATTGGCAACTCTTACTCACTACCATACTTTTTACATTTTCATACCCCCTCCAAACTTCATCATTGGGTGAACAATACAGCTAGTCAAAGGTTTATTGATTTTCGCCGACGGTATATTTCCGATCATATGTCATGTATCCAGTCATTTGGGTGTAGATTTTATAGTTTTTTGCAAATTGCACACTCAATTTACGGTTTCGTTTTGACGAGAGTTTTTTGTTTTTTCAGTTTGACACGTCCGTGCAATGTGTTTTAGCACTATTTCTTCCTTATAATTTTGTGCACGTAATTTCTCTGCCAAAAAAGAATCGCCTCTACAGCATATAACTGCCATACAAACTGACCAATCAAACTGAAAGCTTATCTTCACGAAAATTGACAAAGATTATTTACCAAAGCATCACTACCATCTTCAAGCATATTGTTCAAATCGCACCACTATAGCTTATAGCTACAAGTAGTACTTTCTTCTTCTTTTTATGCCCTTTTATACGTAGTGGATATGTGAAGGGTATTATAACTTCAGTGCAGACGAAGTTAATGTTTTTTCTTGTTTATTATTATTTGTAATTTTTATTTCTATTTCTTAATTACCCATTGTGCACGAGTTGACACATTTATTTATTTACATGTGATTACTTGCAGTTTCTCTTGGCAATTTATTCTTCTAACCGTATGCAGCATCTTGGCGATGTTATATGCCAGCGCACATTCACCTACTTTTTTATCATCTGACGCTGTGTATAAAGTCAATATTCCATACGTCAATATTTGTTGAAAAATTACAATACATAAAATACATTTTAGTACCAATTTATTTTAGATTAAATTAAATTTGCTAAACTCTTCTTCGCGCTACCGATATAAATGTATTATTCTTGTACTTTATTTTCTAACTTTCTCCTTTATTTTTACTTGCAGGATGCGGATGGCCTGATAATACGCCCCGGACGTGGTTCCGTTCTACCCAAAATGGGTCTGGAATCGCCCACTGTAAGTTTTGCCACCCTCACACACACACACTCCATTGGATAGACCACATTTTCGATATCAATCAACCTATATGTCTACACATATCTATAACTACATATTTGCATAAATTAGAACAGATGCGTGATTCATAGTCATTCCCCATTTAACAACTGAAAGCGCAGCATTAAACCAATGCAAATACAGATGGCAATTGCCATATTGTTTAGCAAATGGCAAGCACTTATGAAAATTTCGTGCTAATTTTCGAAATTCGTGTAACTCTTCTTAGTCATAAATATTGCTTTAGCTATTTTATTCTATATAAAAAGAACTATATAAATTCTGTATACATATTTATGTCAATTAATTCAGAGCAAAGACAGCATTTATTAAAACACAGCAGAAACAGCAGTCGAAAGTAGCTAACGATCTAATTACACACACACTCTAAATACGCTGATATCAAAAATTGCAATTATTCACTCGCACTTAGTTACTCAGTAGTCACTATACACACCCACATGCGCACACATTCAAACATACACAGATATATTATACGTTAGTAAGCCACTTTGTGTACAGTAGACCACTACACACACAATTCCACAGAGATTTTAGCTGACAACAAAGAGTTTTACTGTTCCTTTCACAATAATCAGCAGATATTTTTATATTAAGCATATATGTATGTAATTATACATTATATAAAGAAATTCAATTAAAACATTTGTGTTTTGTTTTGTGTCTTCCCCTTTCTACGTCTAAAAATAACAAAATAATATATATAAAAACAAAAACAAACTCAAACACAAATGCATTCTTCACTCACTTTGCATATGTTTGTTTGTGTCTGCATATTTCTACAAAACAAAAAATACCGCTAACAACGCGCTTTATCAATTTAATTGTTGTTGTTTTGTTTTAATATTTAAAACGTAATTGAAATAAACATTATAAACTACTTATTTTAATATAAAAATATTAATTTTTTTTTTTTTCAAATATTTTCTTCAAAATTAAACATTTTCGACATCTTTCCAATTCGCATACAACACTAAAAACAACGACAATCATTCATTCCCAACGCTTTCATTAAAAACTTGCAAAATTTGTCGTCTACAAACACCTTACTAATATGCAAAACTATTAACAAATTAACGAACGTCACAAACAAATCAAACCACAAAATGTTCATTCATAAAGAAATTGGAATATCTGAACCTTGTAAGTAGTGGCCTTCATACATATTAATCGCACAAATGCCTGTATTTGATTTGCTACTAATTATTCTATGTTGGCACGATTAGTGTATATGTGTGTATATAGTTTTTGATTACTGTTGAAAACTATATTTTAATTAATTAATATTTAA
>NW_017534741.1:578393-580766 GCF_001853355.1 Bactrocera latifrons | reverse complement strand
ATGTTTATAATTTTTAATTCCAAATTTCGTATTAAAAAAAAAAATCCAGTATATAAGAATAAAAAAAAATATATAAGAATTAATCCTTTTGAACTAGAGAAATCGCACAGGGAGATCATCTTCAATACTTTAGAGCACTGAGGAGTGACCTTAAAAATAAAATTTTCAATTTATTTATAAACATATTAAATTCTTTATTTTTAAAACAAAAGAGAAATATTTTTTTAAATCCCCAAAATTTAAAATTAAATATTTATATTAAAATGTTTTTAAATCAAAAACAACCCTGTTTGGTATTAAAGCGTTTCTTTCAAGTTCTTTCACTTAATTTTTTTGTTTGTAATTTTCTTTTATAAAATAAATTTGTAGCAAAATATTGCTGGACGATAGCTAAAAACCAGTCATCACTAGTAAAACAAGTTAATTTCAATATGGCACTTGGATATAGTTTTCACCCAATTATAAGCAATCCTTTAGCTATATACATTGACAGTATCTAGAAATCCTACAATCCAGTTGAAAAGTCGTATACTTTCAGCATCATCAAGCTGATTTCAGATACGAGTATATTTTAATGAAATCTAATTTAATATGTTTCATTAAGCTATAAAGTATTTAAATAAATTAAAAATTATTACTTGTAATTATTTTAGTTATAATCTAACCTCATTTCGCTCATATTTCATTAAAAGCATTTCAAATTCTACTTATAACACTCTTCGTACTCTTTTTTCACGAGATGGAGCTAATCGATTTATTGTGTTCAAATGTAAATTAGTAAATTAGTACTTTCAAAAGACTCAAGAATAGTTTTAAAAAGCAAGGCAAAGATAAAAAATAATATTAAATGAATTAAAAATTTTAAGCCAACAGCTTAGCATTAGCATAACAATTCTATCCATTATATCAAGTAGAATTGAACACAATAGAACTTTTAGCCAAATCTCTTACTCATTTGCTTCCGAACTTCTCTTTGTTTTTCTGCCAGCTCTCACTATTTTATTAACTTTCATTCTGTTTTGCACACTCTTGTCATTTGCACGTTTACAAAGCACTCAATAAATTTCTTTTCTCCACTTTCCCTCCCTTACTCCATTTCGCATATAGGCTACCCCACACATGCCCACCAAGCGTCGTTCGGTGGCGCGCAAAGTGCGTCCTCAGTCCGTCGTGGAGAACCTCAGCTTGGGGCATATACCCGACCTGTTGGAGTCACCCTCTTCGCATCGCTCCTCGTCACAGCTATCGCCACGCGATTCGAATGGCATGGGCGCCAGCATTGCCGGCACGACTACTGGGGGTAGTGGCAACGGGTTGGATGATTTAGGCGGTGACGAATGCGGCGACTCAATAACTGAACTTCCCAGCGCCTCATTCCAATTGCAACATCTGGTTAAGGGACGACCGAAACGCGCCAAGACGCGCGCACCAACGCGGCCGTTGGTTGCGGTGGACAATAGCGCCAGCCCGAGCACCAAAGAGATAGGCGAGGGTTTGGATTTATTCTTTCGTCCCGGTTCGGTGACGCCCACCACGTTGACGCCGCTGATTTCACCCACTTCCGAAGAGTGCAGCTCGCTATCGTTTGTCGATAGTCCAACAATGAGTCGTGATGGCAACGGTCATCTGACATCCGAAGAAACTACACCCATATTGGAGGAGCGCAGACCCATTAAGCTGGATCGGCAGTCACCATTGCTCAAGGGTAAATGTAATTACTCAAACCAAAAATTGTTACTTGAAATTCCCGCATCATATTAACCTTGCTACTTGCAGGCGTGCCATGGACCACACGTTCGCGTTCGACAGACAATTTGGAAAAATATTCGCCACTAATTGGCCGTAAATCGCCGCTGGTGAAAATGCGTACTRAAGGTGGCAGCGTTGCGGCGGGTGATGAGCCCAATTCAGCACTAAAAGCTCCAGAACGTGAGAATAAGATGCGTTCGCCAAGCAGTGATTCGATACGTAGCCACACCGGAGGCGATGGCATCAGCATTAAGACCACTAACSGTATTATACGCACACCAATAATACTGCAGAAGCCACGTCCCTGGTCGGTAGTAGGAAATGAACCCAAAGCGCCTGGTGCCAACGACTTCCAAAACAGTGACTCTAGTAAAACGACGCCGGAAAAGCTCGATGAAGGTAAGCGTACTAACAATTTATAAAATGCGTTTTAAATGCGTTTGCTTAATGATTTATAAATTGCAGATGCTGAATCCATATCGTTTAGTCAGAGCAGCAACAATGTCGGCAGTGTGCCAGGTAAGCTATGGTTCTTATACTCTCGCAACAATGTTGCTAAAGAGAGTATTATAGTTTTGTTCACATAACGGTTGTTGTAAGTCCTAAAACTAAAAGAGTCAGATA
>NW_017534741.1:549259-577653 GCF_001853355.1 Bactrocera latifrons | reverse complement strand
TAACTTTTCAATGCAATTAAAATAAATGAAAATACAATTCAATACTCAAAGTACACAAATTGATCTAATCTAATTAATTTACAGCAAAATAAAAAAATATGTAAATGACGGATAATGAAATCTCGATTATCACTTTATCATGCGAGAGTATAAAATGTTCGGTGACACCCGAACTTAGCCCTTCCTTACTTGTTATTTATATATATACCCTAAATAGGGTACATTAAATTTGCCACGAAGTTTTTAACACCTTTTGAAATATATGTATATACAATTATACAAATGATCAGCATGACGATCTGAGTTCAGTCAAGTCGGCCTGGTCTGTTTGCATATTGCTTTTTCACAAGATTGTTGTCCAAGGCAACGATATAAATTGTTCAGATCAAGCCACTATAGCATATAGCTGTCATACAAACTGACTGATCAGATTCAAATTCTTCGGCACAACGAAGTTAACAATTTAATTAACAACTTTTTAATAATTTTTAATAATAAATATAATTTAAAATAAATTTATTTACTTCTCTAAAATTTAATTCGCCTTTCCCCCTTTGTTATAGGTCCCACATTGGAGAAAAAATCTGTAAGGGAGCTTGCAGCAGGCTTAAGTCGCTTGGGTACGTACATTTATTCATAAAATTGATATGCTAGCATACTTTTGAATGGACGTATTTTGAATGTCTAGTGAACCAGTGAGTTGCAAAAAAATTCTTTTTACACACTTGCGGCTATTCGGTTACAAAAGTAAATATGCACGAAACTTTATTTTTAGCACCAGACTTCTTCCAGAATAATTTCTTTATTTATTTTCTTCTGTTTATGTATTTACATTTATGTTCCTTATTCCTTTACTTTCCTGTTTGTTTGGCATGCAAATCAAATCGAAACAATATAGAACTTCCAATGAAGCCACAAGTGTTGCCGAGAACCCTGCTTACCGGCGCATCGGCGATATCCAAGTCATCGTCCACATCGCACATTACCAGCACGAATAGCAATAGTGCGAGCAGTCGAAGTAGTAGCACTACTACAACAACAACAATGCTGCAAACGCAGCGCATGAGAATAACAAGTAATAGCAGTAGCAGCAGCTCTACAACAACAACGACGAACACGGGCTCGTCAAACGTTACAAACGGCAATGAGAATCACGAAACATTGCTCACTAAAACAGTTATCACTGAAAACGGCAACGGAAGCAGCAGCAGCAGTTTCATAACCAACGAAATCATTAACATACGTAACGACACCAACAGCTGCAGCACCGCCACCACCCACAATCGCGATAGCACCAACACAAACGCAAGTGAAAACAGCAATGTGGATCGGTTGAGCACCGGCAGCAATGCCTCCAGTTTGGGTATACCCGTTGGTGGCTTTAAGCGAATTGCGGGCAAAGAGATTTCCGCCTTATTTGAGGTTTGAACATGCTTTTTTGGAATTACATATAATGTGCTTTATAAGAAACCAAGTGCTCTTTGTGGCTAACGTCGAGTTGCATTCGTTGAGTTGAGCGTTCATTGAGAGCCGATAACTAATTATATGTGTACATATGTGTCCTTTTCATTGCTGTTCAGTGTCTGTCTAACATGCGGTAAACAACCAACTTTTTCTTACTTGTTTGTCAAAGCATACTGTGCAACACGGGAACTACATCGACGCTTGACCGTTCGCTTTCTGAGGTGCTAAACTAATGAAAACAGAAACCATAACTATTTATAAACAAAAATTAAATGCAAGCATATGTATCTTTAGAAAACCGTGATTAACTTAAAAAGCTTTGTATTTACTCTTCGCTGCCGTACGCCATTTGAAATTGCTAAAAAAAAAATTGATAAACTGGCTTAAAACACTATTGGCGCTTCACGATTCACGCTTACTTTATTGTTTTATGTGTTAATATACATACTATGTTTTTTATTTTTGTAACTAAATTTGCATTTTGCATAAGTTAACTAACACTTGTGTTATTATACCGTTATTAAGCTTTTTAACTATTCATGTTGCTGAAGCAAAGTTCTATTTATAAGCTGTTCATGAATGTATTGTATCCCGTTTTGTTTCATTGTGCGTCTTCTAAGTTATTATTGGGATCTATAGCGATTCTTAAATGTCTGCAATTAAGTAAGAAAAAAACCGTTTCTAAAATATTTCTCTGCTTTTTTAAAACTTTCGTACATAATAAGGAACTTTTTGAGTTTTGACAAATTTTCTCAGCACTCAGCATCACATAAATATATTCGGACTAAGATTTTATTATACCGAACTTATATTTGTCGAATACCTCGGTTTTTCAATACTAATGATCACCATGCGTGCTTTGATTGGAGAGACTTGTGTTGTTAGGTTTAAATATTAAAAGTTATTACTAAAACCTACTTGTACTTTTCAACGGTAGATACGCTGTCTTAACAAAGTTTCGATTGCGCTTTATATTTATTGAAGTTTAAATTTTTGTTTCACACGATCAATAAAATAATGTTTGAAGTACAACTCTTAACATCCCAATGCATGCTATATTTCGTCCATGAATTTATATAAACTAAATCATAATGTATTGCAGATATGTTTGTATGTATTTTAAAGTTAATTACGTAATTAAATTTACATATGTGTTGTGTGTACTATTTACATACATATAAATGTTATCACCTTACTATTAATTTATTGCTCCAATATAAAGTTTTCTCTGCCTGAATTGCATTTCCAGGAGACATTAGTTGAAGGCCTACAACGCTCTTCGACTCGACGATTATTTAGAGACACACAATATACAAAGGAAGATGTTGTTGATTTGTGAGACATTTAAAATAAAATAAATCATTTTCAAAGTAAAATACAGAACTGCAGCGTAGCAGATGCATCGACAACAGCGATATGTGGAAGTAATATTGATTTATGTAGCAAAAAAAAAAAAAAAAAAAAAAAAAAAAAAAAAAAAAAAAAAAAAAAAAAAAAAAAAAAAAAAAAAAAAAAAAAAAAAACAGATAGTAGAAAAGAACGTAATATGAGAAAAAATATTTAAAGGAAGAAAAAATAACATTGACACATGTGTTTAAATGTCAAGTACGAAACAATACACATGGACATGGACTAAAGCCATTAACAAATACGAAATTAGAATTAAAGAATTAAAGTGAAAACAAACTTTTAGAATTCCATGCGATCAGTTGGTCTAAAATTGTTTATATTTATTTTCAATTACTTCGCGAGTTGTGCAATCTTCACAAGCCTTATTTTGTAATATTGATCAATGTTTTTTATATTATATTTATACTTTACTATTTTTGGTTGCATAAATGATATATTACATTTGTCGATTTGCAATTGGAGAGTATTTCAACTATAAATTAAAATTTTATATAACGTGTATATGAAAAAGTGTTTATAAACTTGTATTTACGTTTTTATTACTATCAGTTTATCTTAACTCTCGATATTAGAGCGTTATGTGTGTGTTTTAGTTTTTAGTTTATGTATATATTGAATATGGTGCGTTTCATATTTCGAGTTGAACTAACATTTACAATAAATTAATATTAAAATAAAGAATTATAAGGTGTGTGTGTGCGCGCGTTTTATATTTTACTAAACTTGTACGTATTTACATATGCTGATATACATTTCTAATTACCCAAATATGTATGAATATGTATGTATTGATTTTAAGTGCCAATCATATTTTATGAACAAATAAATAACCTACATAAAGGAAATAAATAAAAATATGAAAATTTGATGAACAAATGCGGGCTATTTAAAATAAAAAATTTAAACTATTTGGTAACTAAAGAAGATATTTTTTCCGAAATGTTTTCACCAATAAATATTATGTGCAAATATGCATTACAAATATATATTTTTATAACTGCTTCCATTCAACTGCAATAAGTTTCTGCACTTGTTTTAAGTCTGACAAACTTTCCAAACTCAATTTGTATTTTGGGAGCTTAATTGAAGAATGTAAATTTTAAAAACCTCAGAAGTGTAGTGCTTTAGTAACTAGTCGTAATTGGTAAAATTCAGAAAAAAAATGTTGCTTTTACCACTTACTTTTTGTTCATAAATTTTGCTTGATTAGTGAAGTTTATTTGCTTTTAAAAATAAATATTATTATAAAGATAAAATGACAATCTTCAAATGCATTTGTGGGATAGAAAGCATTTGATTTTAATTTCATGTTAAGCCAGAAATGTGTTCCAGATTTGTTTATTTGTACAAATAAATCAACGAGTTATACTATCTTTCAAAATTTTTTAGAAAAGACAAAAATATAATCACTTATTATTCGTAAACAATATGTTAATCTATATGCCACTAGTAGCACGACCGAAATTATGAACAAAAAAAATAAAAAATACGAAATTTAAAACTACGAATTTGTCACATAGAAAAACATAGAAAACTTCAAATTATACTAATAGAAAGCAGCATTTTACGATAAAATAAAAACCAGGAAATAAGAAATATATGGCTAATTTTTGTTCCATTTTGGATAAAATTCTGAAGTTAACTTTCAGTAACAGCTATGAAGCTTGTCAGTTTGGAACAAGCAACAAATTTCTAGTCCCCACCTTGCAATATAAAAAAAAAAAAAAAAAAAAAAAAAAACATAAAAAAAAAAAAAAAAAAAAAAAAAAAAAAAAAAAGCAAATATTAACTGCACTGAAATATATATTTGAAGCAAATATGAAATAAACGATATAAGAGTAGCCTAAACACAATAACAAATGTTTCATAAAACGAGAATGATAATTAAAAAATAAAATTCAAAACGTTATATAATATGGTTTGATTTCAAATATATAACACCTGTATTAAATCAAATTGTTTTTTCACATTCCAATTGAGATAATAAAGATTAAAAAATACAACCATGTGTAGTTTCACGAATTGGGCAGCACTTACACATTTGACGGACGGCTTGTCAAATGAAGTTTTTTACTGTATCTGCCGCTTGTCCTCATTGTAGTTTTCAGTTGTTTTGCTATTTCTATGATAAACCAATAAATTCACGTTAAAAGTAATATATTCAATATTACATTAAAGTGTTAAGTAAAAATAGCGACACATATACGTTAGAAAAAATATAGACATGGTGAAACTAACGCCGGAGCTTGTTAATCAGTCAATGCAATATATAAATCCGTGCCGGGAGCGAGAACTGGATTTGCGCGGTTACAAAATTCCACAGATTGAAAATTTAGGAGCCACATTAGATCAATTTGATACGATAGACCTTTCCGACAATGATTTGCGTAAATTGGATGGCATTCCGTTTTTGCCGCGTCTGAAATGCCTGCTACTTAATAATAATCGTATCCTGCGTATTGGGGACGGCTTACACGAAGCAGTACCCAATTTAAGTTCAGTTATCTTGACTGGAAATAATCTACAAGAACTAGGTGATCTGGAGCCTCTTGCTTTGCTACCTCGTCTTGAAACACTTTGCTTACTTGTAAATCCTGTTTCCACAAAACCCTATTACCGCGAGTACATGGCTTTCAAGTTTCCTCAATTACGTTTACTAGATTTTAGGAAAATCAAACGGAAGGACCGCATTGAAGCTCAAGAATATTTCCGAACAAAACAAGGTAAAGATATGTTGAAGGAAGTGGCAAAGAAATCGAAATTAAATGCCTCAGCCGCAGCTGCTGAAGCCGGTGGTAAATCTGGAGTAAATGTAGCAGCAAGAACTGCCAATCCTGAAGACTTGCAACGTATAAGAGATGCGATAAAGCGCGCAAACTCATTACAAGAGGTGGAACGGCTATCTCGCATACTTCAAAGTGGACAACTGCCCGAAAATTTTGAACTGGAATTGACTCAAAACGGTGCGACGCTAAATGGAAATGCGATTGGCGGTAGTAGTAGCGTTGAAGCTATGGATTATTAAGTTGAACCCTGCTTTTAGTAGATTTAAAATGAATTTTTATTTACAATTTTATGAAGGTTTGTAAAAAAAATGAATTAAAGACAAAAACAAGTTTTAAGAACTAACGGCATTTAAACGTTTATTTTTTCATAGAAAAATTTAAACACGTACGATAGTAGTACATTTATGCAGCACATCTAAAGACAAAATGCTGAGAAATGCAGAAACATGTGAGGAACGAATCTCAGTGTATAATTAATTACGTTTGTCACAAATTTTCTAATTGTATTAACTAATAGTTTTAAAATTATGATGGTCGAAAGCTATACATTTAACTGTAAGGAACTGCTTAGATAGTTGGTTACAAATCAGACACTTTTGACATTTGCTAAACTATTTCGCCCAGGGACCACTGGCTTTTAACATATTGCATTGATAATGGAATAAAATTTTAATTGATATTTTCGGTAGATATTTTGTTGATGTGCTTAAGTCTGTGGTGTTTTGGTTTAAAATAAATCTGCAATCCTTAAACCTTGGCAACTACTTTATGACAGCTCCTTCTCAGCCATTATAGTATCATAATGCAGCCCAGTATAGAAAATTATCCACGTCACAAGAAAACCCGCAAATGACGTCATAAAACCTTCTTTAACCAGCTCCCAAGCGCCTCCGTAAGCCTCTTCATCAATACCTTGGAAATTTATGGAATAAATGTACACAATACCACAACTAATACCAGCGAATCTATAGAAACATATGAGAAATTGTTTATGAATTTACATAAGATGCATTGTTATTTGGAGATTCCTTACAGTACTAATCCCAGGAAGCCCTTTAATGGCACAATGCCCCAAACTATGCCTAACAGAATGCCAAAAATCTGCCTCGCCCAGTATATAACATCTAAAAATTCATCCTGCAAGTAAAAACATTAATGAAGATGGGACAAAGTTCTTTCTAATTATATATTTCATTTCATTGTATCTTTATTAGCATTATCAACTTACCTTGTCTGGCCATTCGGAATTCGCTTTCAACGCCCTTGAGCAGATCTCTGAAAGATTTAACGACTTTGGGCTACCATTGCTGTTGCGTTCAATTGTGTTAGTTCTTGTTGACATTTTAGTAATGTGCTTAATTTAACAAAAAGCAGAATTGAAATAAATTAACTAAAGTTAATCTCGTGCAATGATTAGAGAAAAACTCCAGGGACGTGTAAGTAAATTAGTAAATGTCACTTTGACAACTCGTTTTCAGTGGGAACAGTTGTCTTCAACATCGTTGCCGTATTGATGGAATTATTTAACTGACAGCTTGAATGAAATTACTTTCCGTTATTGTATTTGAATTTTTCTAGATATATTTTATAAATGTTAGATACTGAAATCATGAAGACGACTATATATTATTAATTAAGGTAATAAGTAAGGATTAAAGATAGTACCATAAGACCAAGAATAAAAGAAATGTTTATATATATGTGTTTGAGCTAAGATTCAATTAGCGATAATATACTCAGATTGGAGTAAATTAAGTCTGTCACGATGTATGTAATAGGAGGTCGAATAAAATACTTACTCATATAAGTGATGAGCGAGATTAGTTGAATCGATTTGGTAGTGCGGCAGTCTGTCCGCCTAGTCCCACTGTTTTTGAGATATACTCAAGAAATTCGGTACAGATTATTATCCAAGCCATCGATCGCTACAATCTCCCGACATATTATTCAGATAATATTATTGGATACTTGTTACAACAACAACATATTATTCAAGTCGAATGGGAATAAAATAAAAATGAAATGGCCACGACAGGGAATAACGTGAAAAAGTCTTCTGTCTCGTATTGGTAGAAGCAATAGGTACCTCAAAAGAGATAACAAATATGTCGGGGCGATTGATCCTTCGGCGCTTTCTCCACATTTGACGCTGAGCGACTAATTTTTGCTTTCAAACATATACACTTACAATAGCTTAATTTATGTTTTCATAAATTTTTATGCTAGGTAACTCAGTAAATTCAATAAAAAAAAGCTCTTAATTTTCCCAATAAAATTAACTAAGTATATTCACATATAAAACATAAACAACAAATTATAACTAAATATAGCGAAATGTTGCTTGTCAAAAAAGTCTTGCGGTATTATCGCTAGTTAGCGCTGAGAGCGCGTAGTTCTAGTTTTATTCGTCGCATCGGGTCATGCTATACCTTCTTGGAAAGCTCATTTCACGCGCTAACACGTGTTTGATAGATTGTCGTTTCTTCTAAGTCGTTCGTGAGTTATAGCGTCGCAAACATGGAGCAAAGTAAAAAGAAAATACGGCATATTTTACAGTACTACTACGATAAAGGCAAAAATGCATCTCAAGCCGCCAATAAAATTTGTGCAGTTTATGGACAAATACAGTATACATTTCTACCGCACAACGATGGTTTCAACGTTTTCGTGGCGGAAGGCTTGTCGTCGAAAATTGCGATAAAATCGCTGAATTGGTCGAAAGAGACCGGCATAGTGCAGCCGTAGCATCTGTCAAGAGCTGGGAATTAGTCATCAAAACGAAATTTATGAACAATTGAAAATACCGCAAGACTTTTTTGACAAACTATTATAAGTATGCATGTGTGTGTTTCTATAATCCTACTACGCGAAACAGAAACTGGTATGACTTCTTAAATATTTAAACAGATGTAAAATTGATCCTCAAAATTCAGTCTTATAGAAATCATAAACAGTCTGGCTAATTTTTTCTCCTAATGGTCGTTGCAAAGGTCCACAAGTTATTTTGCTCAACAGCAAACGAGCGTCTCTTTCATCTAAACACAGTTTGTAAGCATCAAATAGTAATCGCGGAGTGGGATATACCTCAACGATCGCTAATGCTTTTTCCATTGACAATGAATGTAACTGTAACAATTGTTGTACAAATATTTCTCTCACTGTCAATTGTGCTCCACGCGCAGAATCCTCGTACAAAGCACGAAATTTCAATAGTCCTATCATACTAGCTGAAGCACGACATGGCCGCAACTCTTCTTTGGTTGAACTAAGCAGGACTTTTTCTCTAAAACAACGTATTAATGTATTCGTTACACTTTGCAAATGCTTCATGGAACGGAAGTTGTTTTGGGTATGAGCAATTTTAAATCCCGAATGTATTTGTGTATTTACAATTGCCTGTTGCAAAGATTCCATAGGCAAGCCCAGATGTTCATTATCCCCAAAATCTTCTACTAAGTATATAATGTTTTGTATGCCACACTGACGTAAACGATGTTTTTGTTCGTGAAATCGGCCATCGCGTATACTTGATGCCAAGTCATCGAACCTTTTACGTTCCACAATGTATGGAAGAACAAGCTCATTACCTTCTTGATCACGAGCAATCCAAAGAAAATCACCAATTGTCAGACGCCGTACCTCATACAATACTTCAAAACTTTCCAAATAACTACGTGTTTGATCTAAAGTACGTTTGTTTTTACCGCTTGTTTCTTGTGTATCAACAAGTAATATAATACGAAAATTCCCAGGACTCATAATTACTTGTCGTTGACGCTCTTCTTCTTCTGCTATTGCTTTTTGCTCCTTTTTAGTGATTTTCGGTTGTAATTTCTTTGGAGATTTTTTCCGCTTGGTTTTTTTTACTGATTCCACAAGTTGTTTAACATCTGATTCAAATGTCTTCATAGCAGATTCTAAAGGCGAATTCTGTAGTTTTTCTCGATACAAACGAAGTTCATCGTCGATTAGATTGCAGAGCGTGCTACCAAAACCCCTAAGGATAGCACATTCCCTTCCTGAAGACAATGGAAGTGGATAGCTCCGAAGGGCTATTAAAGCCTCGCGAAGTTTGTACTGTGATTTCGCATTACGACGTTCTGCATCTTCTAACCACTTCTCGAGCCATTTTTCAAACAAGGGATTAGGCTGTGCCAATGTGATCTTTAAACGTTCCGCCATATAATCAACTTTTTATAATTTCACTTCAGATTAGCGACTATTTGAAATGTTTGTTTACTTTCATTATATTTTCAACAGTGCTGCCAAGTGCATAAACGAAACGGAATAAGTCAGCTGATTTTGACATATTGAACATGTTTCCAATTTTCTTCATATTTCTTGTTGGTTGTAGTTAAATAATTGAAAATGATCAAATCATTAAATTTTTTGGTAAATATTTCCCAAAATGTGAGATGTAAGTGAAACTTCAGCATATAATTGAATTGATTTATCGTATATATGTAAATGCAAATTGTTTATTTTTTGCTTAGGTACACGGCAATTTTCTTTCACGGCGATACAAGCACTTGATCAAAATTGGCGTGAACAGAAAGGACTGCCGGGAAATCCAAATGCCTTTGGACCATTAACTAATCTACCCGACTACAGTTTTTTGGATGGCCGCCCAACACCACTCGGTGTATGTTAACAAAAGCTTCAGCTGAAATTGTAATTCTAACTATTATTTTGTATTTTCATAGTCTAACCAAAAACGGCGGTTGAAGAAACAGCAAGAGATCGCTGATAAAATTGTAACACTAAGCGGTGAATTAGATTTTGCAAAGAAACGATATGCTCGCATACAAGCTGAAGAGGCGGAAACAAAAGAAAATATTATAAAGAACAAGCTGAAACCCAAAGGACATCTGCTTCTCAAGAAAGAATAAAAGTAGTGCATTTTAGTCCATAATTAACAGTTCAATATAATTAAAAGAGTTTATGTAATAATAATTATATACCAGAATGCCTACCAAAGTTGTTAACATAAATTTGAAGAATTTTTCTTTCCTGATTGGAACATTTATATTTATAGAAAATTTACGAGAAAAACACGAAAGCAAATTTACTATACACTTGCTTACTCCTCACTCTTGATATACATATAATAGGGAAGATGTAGACAAATTTCACTATCTTCAAACCAATATAAATACTGTAGGCAAAGGCAACCTTGAAATTCTATACTAGCGGACATCAATTACGAAGCACCGATATGGCCGCTCTGATGTGGTGGAACGTAGGCGAGGAAATTTAAGATTCCACATTAATATATTGTACTCTCGATATTATAAATCACTGCCGCTCTAGTTTTTGTCCAACTCTTAAAGCGTTCAGTGCGACATTAGCTCTAGTAGAGGAGGAGAGGAGTAATGCTCTCTTCGGCGAAGAGTCGATCTTCCACCAAAATACTTCTCCAGAACTGGACTACAGTTAGTGCTTAGAATGTTAGAATGGGAGAACGTAGTCTATAGAATGTCCCACTGGAATGTGAAGTCTCAAAAAATTCTATGTTCGAGTAGCGCCGTCAATACCTGTAGAAACTGAGCGTGCTGTTATTCATGAGTCATTTGAGGGCTTCTGTGAATCCTGCGTATAATGAGTCTCCGCATGACACTGGCCACCTCTATGTACGCGGCGCCAACCCCACTCATCTAACATCCATTTCCCTTTGATCCGACCCCGTCGAAACAGTCTCCTGAGCCTCACGCTAGATGACGCCGATGACAACTAAGCATGCATATATAATATTAACTATTTTTAAATAAAATTAACTTTATTAAAAAATGTATCATATTTTCGATTTTATAACGGCCTCAACTTGTAACAGAACTTATGACAGACAATTTTTTTCAAGTTTTAAAAATATGTAATTAAAAAATATGAATCTATTTAAATTTTTTGTTTCAGATAGAAATTGCGACCTGCATCCTGCCCGCCGTCCGGCAAATAAAAGATAAGAGAAAGATAAATAATATAAAAATTTTTGAATCAAACAATGTGATAATGATGTTTAAATATATAACTATAAACACCAGAAATTTCGTTTTAATCAATTAATACTTTCCCTCCTAAAGACATCCTCAAAAAAATTGATTTTTTGAAGCTTCTAAATCAGGCTCCCCCCTTAACTTCTCAATTGCCTACTGAGTTCGAAGTAGCACGAAGCAAGATTGAAATTAGTTGTAGTTTGTGCTACCAAAAAGAGTGTGGTTTATAGGAAGTTGAAATACTTTAACATAAATTCAACTGAGTGGAGTTGTAAATCCTAATAGCCGTAATAACTTCCACTTGCCCGGAAGCTTAACCTTATTTATGTTTGTCGATTACTACCAACAGGTCGGTGCCTTTAAGTCTGTTTTTTGATATTTTTTGAATTTGTTTAGTCGTTGTCCAATCGTATGTAAATATTATTATATTATTGTCGAACCATAACCTATTACAGTTAGATTCGCAAAAGGGCCATTTGTCTTCGATTCAATATTTCTCAATCAAATCTTTGCCGAAAAGTGTGAATTAAAATGCGGAACAGTCTCTATTGATTTTTGAACACGCTCTGGAAATGGACACATCTATTGGCATATTAATAAATATTTTTGTTTACACAGCTAATCAAATAAGCACATATTTTGACTATTCATGGAAGAAACCAACGTATGCTTGTTATTAGCACACTTAATTATTGTTTAAGTACTAAGTAATGGTAGTTGTGGACGTAAGTAAGTATCTACATATAAACCTATGTTAATATTTGTTCATACAAACATAACGGACTATATGTAATTTAAAACATTTTCTGTTAAAGTTCTTGCTTAATTACATAATTGGTAGTTGTTATTGTAATAAATAAAATGTATCAGCATATTAGGCGGAGCAAAACAATAATAGGTCTTATCACTTATCCACTAAACGTTTACCCTGAACATAATTTTTGTTTCGAAACTTAACACCTTCGTAAATGCATATGAAAACTCGTTACTTTTCTTGACATCCGTTTGAAAGAAATTTGACAAAGTGGGAAGACTTATTTAAAATGACTATAAAAATTCTCAATATTTCCTTTATCATTTTGCCCCATACAATACGAAATCGTTCATAAAATGTTGTTTGATTCGATAAGTTGGTTTTCAGTATTGAGAATTCAAAAAAGCTCTAAGTTGTAACAGACGGACGAAAAATCACCTTTTTTTTGTTGAAATTAGAGCAATGAAAAAATCAACTAAGCTCGACACGCTGATCATTTATACATATATATGTATATACTCTATAGGGGTTTCCGACATTACCTTTTGAGTTCATAAACTCCTTGGAAAACTTATTATTCCCTGTTAAGGGTTAGGTTTTTTTAAATAAAGGGCGATCCATTTCGAGGCTCCCCACTTTTTTTAAAGAAAAAACAAAAAAACTTGAAGCCTAATGGGAAATTATTCGAAAGAACATTCCTTGTCATTTATTTTTTGAAGATTATCTCTTCCTAATGTTGGCCGCGGCTACGCGTCAGATGGTCCATCCGTTAAGTCCAATTTTCGATGACTCATGATGATTCGCTCCAAAGCATGACTCGAAGCACGATTGTCCTCTTAGACTTTAGACTAAACATATCCACACAGGAACAAGTGTAACAGTATGATATCACTTGATATTTGTGGCCAGTCGATCGGTCCAAAACATGAAATTATCTGCTCACCGATGTGTTCACTCAATATATCTATTGATTGGTGCGATGTGTGGAAATGACGCCGTCTTCTTGAAACCAAATGTCGACTAGATCACGAGCTTGTATTTCAGGAATCAAATAGTCGGTCATCTTGACGCGATAAAGGTCGCCATTGACGGTTACGTTCCCACCGGTATTATTTTTGAAAAAATATTGATCTATGATTCTAGCGGCCCACAAACCATACCAACCGTCTGGATTAGTTCTTTATCTCTTCAAGTTGCTCTTACTCTCGAATGCGGCAAATTTTGCTTGTTTACATACTCATTGAGCCGGTTCGGTTCGGAAACGTCGGATCTTCTTGAAACTTGCGAAGGTTAATGGGCTTCAATTCTTGCACAAGCTGTATTTTGTACGCTATCAACTTAAGATCTCGATATGAAATGCGACAAGTTGTACCATATGTCAGTCTGAGTTGCTGCGAAATGCGCCGAATCGACTCTCCACGGTCTTCATTCTCAGCTACGGTTGCTATATTTTCTTCACTGCGTGCTGAACGTGGTATATTCAGGCAAATATTATTCAATAATGAATGCTGGTTCTGAACATGGGTGATAGTATTGCGAATAGTTCGCTCAGTAATCCGTTTATGTTGGTCAATAGTTCAGCAAAGCGCCCTAAAAACATTCTTTACAAATCGTGAATTTTCGCAATAAAGCTGACCGGTTTGTAAACCTTGTTAAGGCACAAGTATTTCCATGATATGCATATGCATTTATGCACGCGTGATCTGTCAAAAAAGGCGACTAAAAAAAGTACCTCTAAAGGATTACCCGTTATAAACTATTTTTATGCAATTTAAATAGTTCAGCATATCAAAGATTCATATTTAAATAGTATTTTGTGAAATTTTTATTTAAAAGTCCCGAAAACTCAGCCCTTGGTATCAAATCTTCCTTCACATTTCTAAAAAAATGTGTACGTGAACACCATAAATCAAAATCGAAAAACGAAATATGTATATTTGTTAGTGCCCCTTAAGGGTATAAGTATAAAACATACCTTCTATTCGGTGACTGTTATTTGGAATATAATTTTGTAGCAGCATATGTTGTTAAAAAATCCGAGTCGATGTGTTTGGCGATGTAACGTATTTCCATTGAAGTTTACAACAAAATCTCTTTTTATGTACCATAGGTTGTCAGTTCTATTTTTCATTATAAAGCCGATTTGAAGAACATAGATACATTCTTTAAAGCTTTAGATAATTATTCCTGAAATATTACTTCGATGAGAAAATCCTCCATTGTATTGTAAAGAAAACGTATGAACTTCAACTATATCATTTCAGCTAATTAAACCTGGAAACGTTTTAAAATGTAAGTAGAATATTGCAAGTTTTAGCAGTATAGCCTGTAACAACTGCAACCGCTGAACGATCGATTTCGACTTTAGGAAGAATTAAAAGTCATCTTAGGAACATGGTGGGACAAGAGCGTCCAATTATCTTGCTTTTTTGAACTTACACAAAAGTAATTTGAAATGAAATCCTTTAATCTTTGAAAATTTAAAATGGGTATGCGTTTTATAATATTTTCTATTTATAGTAAGTTGTAATGATATACTATTATTGGCTTCAGATGACAACTATACATAAGTATATGTAAACGAACTGATTCAATTAATCGTCATTTATTTATAGGGTATATGATTAATAATTAGTTAATGCAATCCAGAAATAAATGCCGAATACTGCTTTCCCGGGCCTGAAAACCTCTTCTTGTATTCGCCACTGGCTTGAAGAGACATAAACATATTTTTAATCCAAATTGAGCGAGTATCTACATATCTCATTCGAATTCGTGTTGACTTAAAAAAGTAAAAATGAAAATAAACAACATTTACATTTTTCCACCATCTGGTGGTCTAAAATATGAAGTATTTAAACATATAGCATCAGAATTGGAATAATATTGCTCACTCAGGGAGTTCGTAAATTGGATTTGTTCTTATAATTCATTTCTAAGACGCAGTATCGTAAATGTATTAGGATCATAAAACTGAACATTAACCGTGGTAGATTTCCGTGATTGACATATGGATAATTTTCCACATTAATTATTGTATAACAACAAACCATATATTTTTCAGTGGACGGAGCATTAAAGTGTTAAAAACCCAATAAATTAATCAAAGTTCGCGGTGGCGATCGGTTCCATATTCAAATATTTCACTGTCTGACATGGGAAAGCATTCATATGTATGAGTATTTGATTGTAGAAACTATGGTGAAATTAATCATGATTAATCATTGATTCATATTCCCGTTTTTAAAGGTGTGAATGAAGGTGCTCGCAAATGTCGCGAAATTTTACACAAAACCCTTTTTGATTTCTCTTGCTCTTCTTTTATGCGTGTTTCTAAACAAAATGATAAATGCAGCATTCATGGAGTATATAAGTTCTGTTAAATGTTGAGCTCAGGCACTCAAGAATTGACTTACCTTGATAGCAGAACTCTACAGTGTGTAAGAATTAAAAATTATTTGTTGAAAGATGAATTACTTGGTGAGTTTGAGAAACAAGTGACGCAAATCGAAAAAAAAAATTATGAAATTATTTAGTGAAATTAAATTAAATTTAGTATGCAAACAAATGTTGAACAAATTCTCTGCTAAATCTTGCAGCGCTTAACTACCGTGAACTGCGTCATCATAGTATTATTATTTGTGTTGGTACTCACCCCCAGCTATGCTCAATTGTTTTATGATTTCGAGGGTTTCGATTATGCCAATAATGTTTTGGACCGACATTTACCTGATGGTTACTACTACGTAAATGATGGCCGTATCGTCCCCGTAAGCAGCGACATACGACGCAAGGATTTTCTATTGAGTGGCAGTGATCACGTCTATTACTCACCGGTCGTGCGCGTCAAACATCAAAAGGCAAAGAAGAAGTTATTTGTGCCAAACTTATTTGGTTAAGCGTAGGAAGTAGAAGTACGAAACGTGCGATGTTGAGAATACAGACTGATCTCTTTACACTTAAATTTGTGTATTATAAAATTATATATGTTGTTATGTACATATCAATGTTTAACGTAGTAAATTAACAAAAGTCTAAATTTACTAAAAAAAAGCTCATATAAATAAATGAGAGGAAAATTTAAACATATATACATATATATAGACTTTTTTTTATTAAGCAGGGACAATTGCTTCTTGAGATTCAACATTAAGTTTTGGTGTTTGGAAAAGAAAAAAATTTTAATAATTTCGTATTTAAATGAAACTCTACTTCTGATGAAAAATATGTTGCTGGTACCATGAAATGATCGTCAAAGAAAATGAACGAGATGGACCGCCTTTTAGAGGTGAAAACGTCCAAAATCTAACACAATAGCACACTGTTATTAAAGCGAGACGCTTTTTTAATTTCTTTAAGACATCGCACCTATTGATCAGTGTATATATATATGAAATTCGATAACCCTTCTACAGGATGATCGAGTTTCCTTACTTTTTTAAGAAAATACGCAGAACCCCAAACTTAATGGAAAATACTTATTATCATTTAAAAGAACAACATCTGGCAATTATGTTTTGAAGTTTATCTCTTTCACTTGTCCGTTGAGTTCAATTTTCGATGACTCTTCGAGCAGTTTGGCTGGTATCCTGTGATGTTTTGCTCCAAAAAGTCCAACGGTGTGATATCATACGATATTGGTGGCCTATTGACCGGTGCAAAACGTGAAAATATCTGCTAACCGAAGAATTCTCTCAATAAATCCATTGATTGATGTGACGTGTGGGAAATGACGCCGTCTTGTTGAAATCAAATGTCGCCGAGATCACAGCTTCGATTTCAGGCTTTCGAATAGGGGCGGTTACGTTCTCACCGGCATAAATTTTGATGAAATATGAACCAATGATTCCTACGATGCACAAGCGCACCAAACCGTTGTTATTTCTGGATGAAATGGCAGCTCTTGAATCTCTTCAGGTTACTCTTCGTTCCAAATGGAACGTCTTTCTTGTTCTTTCAAATTTTCAAGAGCCCATCAAGCGAAGCGATGTCACTTGGAAAGGTCGAGCGCATACGGATCTCCAAGTAAAATGCGCCAAGTTGTTCATACGTCAGTCCGAGACTCTCCACCGTTTTCATGTACACTCTCAGCTATGGCTGCTATATTTTCTTCACTTTGAGCTGGACGTCTTCTATTCGGTTGAATATTATCCAATAATAAATAAAGAGTCTGAAGTGTGCGAAACAAATTTTTTACAGAATGGGAACTTTAGTAATCAAGTTGAACGGTTTGTAAACTTTGTTAAAGCGTAAGCATTTCCATGATGAAAGGCCAAACAATACTGAACAAAAATCTGTCAAAGAGGCCTATTGAATACCTATATATGTATCTATTACCCCTTATTAGGTATACGTGGTTTTGAAGAAGTATTGAACCGATGTTATCCATTTTCCGCATTTCGATAGATTATGCTTCGATAAAAAGTCTGTCACAGGCTCTAAGATTCACATATTTGGTATCTCTAGACTTGAAAAATTATGGTCTAATTTTAACTATTTTTAGGCGTGAGTTCTCATTCCTTAAGTGGACTTTGTAAGAAAACTTTTATTTCAATTTATATATTGTAACATTAAATAATGAGTGCCCGTTTTTATACCACTATGGGCAAAAAATAGTTCAATTTAATTTCGGACGAAAACCTATTGGTCGAAAATATTTTTTTCTAGATCGGTATGAGTATCAGTGACATTAGTGCCAGATGCGCTTAGTATACTCTTGTTTTTCTGAATTACATAAAGTGCATTCAGCTATTTTGAAGATGATTGAAATTATTCAAAAAAGAAGTTCCTTTGAATTTTATATGCGGAATCAACTTTCTGGTGATTAAAAGTTCAGGAAAAGGCCTTCGATGATAACTGTTACTCACGAGCAAGTGTTTTTGGAAAGTGAACGACGAACCACGTTCTGTACGACCATCAACTGATGATAAAAAGGTCAATAAAGTAAAGAAAGTAAAGTGTTGACCGTCTTCTTCGATTACCGAAGTGTAATGCACTCCGAATTCCGTCCTACCAACCAAACTGTTAAAAAGGAATACTATGGTTATTAGGCAAGCTCAAACGATCGCTCCTTGAAAGCCGTTTTGAGTCAATTGAAGACGTTAAACCTGAATCGTTGCGCTGCTGCATTGAAGGCTATTCCGGAAATAGACTTTAACAACTGTTTCGAGGATTGGAAAAAACGTTGACACACTTATATTGTGGCCAAGGGCGCATTTTTGGAGACATAAATTTTGAAGACTAAATTACGAATTTTAAAATTATGAACAAAGTCGTACAATACTCTTTTTTCTAGAATTATGGTTACCTATATCGTAATAAGGATGACAAGATATAAAATTTAATAATTAACAACAATATAAAAATTATATCTAATATGTACAATGAAATGTTTGAATCATTGTCTAGTGAGCAAGTATGTGAGTTTTTTTTACTTAAAAATCAAGATCTGCGATTTTAATTCAAGATTTTGAGATTAAAAAACTAAAAGTGTAAATATTGTTTTTTAATTTAATATTAAAAATTTAAGTTTTTAATTCAAAAATATTTGTTTAAGGATTGAAAAAATATTTTTATAATTAAAAACTGGAATGGAAACTAATGCGTAAATGTATATTCTATAGCAATTTTTAATTCTAAGCTTGAGATTAATTTTTACATAATAATATATTTTTTTTATTCGGTATTTGTTTTTAAAAATATAAAATGCACTTAATTTGAAAAATCGATTTATGTTTTTGATTAAATTTAGTGATTTACTATTTTAAACGCGGCTAAGTACTTAGCCCACTCATCTTAGACGGAATAATCATTGAAATAATAGGTAATTATTCTGCAGACTTTAAAATCATGAAAGAATGTAATAATTTATTACCAAATAACTGTAACGCACTAAGCGTTTACGCGTGTCTGTTATTTCGCTCCCATAATGTTACTAATAAGAAAGTCATGAAATCTAAATTTAGCTTTAAATGAAGTTATAAACCAATGTGTTACTATAAATAAAATATCAGAATGAAATTGAAGCATAACGAAACCAGAAACTGCGGACAGACATTTTATTGAACCAAGTGGTAATAAATATTGGCGATATCACACATATGCGCGGATACCGGTATTGGAATGCATAGTATAGACCCAATTGCACACAGTGGCTTCAAATATACATAGTGAGTTTTATGAAAAACTAAATTCAAAACTCGGATTTTTATGGGATTTTACTGTGCAAATACATCAATAATTTTGACATATTCAAATTAAATATTTTAGCTTTCTATTTTATTACTTCTTTAACTATAATCGTGCGTTGTTGTTTTAGAAATTTGAACGTTTATCGGGCAATGCTTTCAGTATCTAATTTTCACACTATTTTGGCCGCCCAGGTCGTTCTTCGTCTTCCAATGTGGCAAACCGGTCTAATATAGTTATAGACTCGAAAACTAACAAGTCAATCGAAAAGTCCCGCCCTATCATTTTAAACACAAAATTTTTTCTTAAAATGCGTTTTTTTATTCAACATTATATGTATGACAGTTTCCTTCAAGTTTATACACCGATTATAGTGACCCTCCAACATTTTGATACCATTTTCATAGTACGATTTACACTTTGCTTCCCAGCGAGCATTCTTTTGAGATATGAGAACAGAAAATAGCCAATGGGGCCAGATCTGGAAAATAAGTTGGATGCGTAGCACTTCGAAGCTCAATTCATTGACTTTTGCCCTCGATTTTACTGCCTTGTGACACGGTGCAACACCTTCAATTTCTGGAAATGCGGCCGTTTTTCAATATTCACTCTTCAATTCACTCGCATGACTGTCGATTGGACTTTGGGGTATAATGATGGAGCCATGCTTCATCCATTATCGTATCGATGGAAATTCTTCTTCTTTACTGGGGTAGACACCGCTACGCAATTATCGGTGGAGAATCGGACGGGAAGAATGAGTGACTTGGTTTCTGCTCGTCAAGAGAGGACTTTACTTCTTAATTGCCTACTCACTTTGGAGAAAACACAACTATCGGCGCCGTTGTTGAGGTCAACGATATCAATATAATCGGCGTATGCTAGTAGCTGTGCACCCTTATAAACACTGCTACTATACATACAAACCCATTTAATTATACATTGTCAAATAAGCAACTTGCAACGGATGGCTTACTGTATACTAACTAAAAATTATATGCATCTAATTCTAGCAGCGTCATATGTTTATGTGTCAGGCCGGTTTCAATTGAACTGGCGTATGTCATCCAAAATTTAAAATATTATTTATTGCTATTTGTACTCAAATCTCCAATACACATAAACTTAGATGCAAGGTTTCAGAATTAGCGGGAACAATGAGAGCATTTCTCACCTCTGCGGGTATTTACGGCATTTACTTTCGCATATACAGCTATATATATCACCACGAAGTTAACTGGAGATAAATATTTTCATACCATTAATAACAAACAGTGTACCCGTCAAAGCCACAATGCTCTAAACCAGCCGTCGGACGTGACGTATGAGCAACATTTAATCGGAAGAACACTTTCCAAAAGCAATTTAATACAAATATGAGGAAAATTGTATGTAGAAATGCAAAGCAATCGAAATAGATACTTGTAATTAAAATATAATTTATTTCAGATACCGAAGGCTTGGAGTTTGTTACTTATATTAAGTGCTCTTAGTGTCAAATTATCAAATGTGATGGCATCCCACGAGAGTCGCATCATTAAAGAGATGCACAATAGATCAGAACAAATAGACTCGGTAAAAATTGTTACCACGGAACAATATAAAAATTTTGACAGTTTGGAACCTCTTTATAATGCTCAGAGCAATGTTCGAGCTAAACGAAATGACGCTGGACGCGATAAAGTCACTTCTACGCAAACTAAAAAAGTTAAGTCAAAACGGCGTCGTAGGACCTTTTTTGTGCCGGTTATATGTGGCTAAAGAAGGTTTATTTGGAAGAGAGGCTTACTTCATGGATTCGGTAATAGTGATTAAGTGTTATTAAAAGTTCAAGAGTATCTGTATTTATAATACTAAAAATAATAAATACTTTTACGATAAACCCATATTTAAGGTTCGTAAATTTAAGTACTTTATAAGCTAATAATAAAAAAGGAACTTAATCTCAATAGTGGCCCTATTTAAACAATTACTTCGGAGACTGTACCGATACCTTGACTGACAATGAGATACCCCTTTAATTAATGATGATGATAAGGTACAAATGACTAGTTCGTTTATATATAGACAGACAAACATGCCTAAATTGGCTCAGTTCGTTATGCTGGTCATTCATATATGTATATACTTAATGGGATCTCCGATATTTCCTTTTTGGTGATACAAAGTTCATTGCAAACTTAATCTACTTTCTTCAGGTTTAAAATAATTAGAGAATTTTCGACGAAATTGTTAATGCTTCAGTTTCACATATTGGTCGATATATGCGTTATAAAGTCAAACGGAATTTCGTTTTTCCCATATTATGTGTATGGGAGTTAGGGATTGTATTCACCCGATTTTACCTATTTTGAACATAAGGACAATTTTTTATTATCGGAATTTTTTTATTTGATAATATACATATATATTATTTCGGTAAAAATAAAATATTACGCATAAAATTTGATGAAAAAGATAGATATAAAGTAGTGGATTTCAGATAATAAGAGTTCTGTAAATTAAACCTATAAGGTACGGCCACTCTTTGATATTTTTCAGTTACAGATGTCCCTCACTACTGCGATCCTTTGTAGAAAATTATAGTTTTGTTTCTTAATTTTAAGCTTAGTTCTAGAACTTTAAAAGTTTTCGATTAAGAGCAGACAATCCTCTCGGCACTTTGAGCATTTGTATATATTATATAATTCTATCTATCTCGGTTAGCTCTAGTTGTTAGACACAAGTTACAAGTTATGTAGCGAGAGTATACAGTTGGAAAACTTACGACTCAAAGAGTATAACAGATGCTTATGGTTCGCGTATTGGCTAATATGCTTCTTACGAATTCTCATTGGGTTACAAAAATTATTTAAGCTGCCTTTACTGTAAAAACTTATTAATCAAAGCAGATACTGCGTTGAACTTAAGTCATATAAAAATTAGTGAAATCATAAACACGATTCAAAAATTGAAAACATCAATTTCTAAAATTAAATAATGTCAATAGTCGATAAAGTCAATGAAAAAAAATATACACAGTAATAATATTTTCGGTGTTTGCCCAGCATCTCGGTTTTATTGCAATGTGCACAATGTGCTGTATAAACGCACGGCCTGAAATTTATTTTCAAACAGTTCATAACAAATTGTCAATCAATCTAAGCAAGATGTTTAAAATTACGGACTCGCCGGTGAGTGTTTTTGAAAAGTGTTGCTGCATAAGGAAATAACTGAAATCCTACGAATACTTAGCTTACATTTTTGGGGATATTCAGCCTCGCATTAGCTGTATTTGGGGTTCAAAGCAAAACAATATCCGCGGTTCGACCATTCGCAGATTTAGTCGAAAATTCAGAAGTAAATGACGCGCCGACCCGTGCACGACGCAGTTATTTTTGGGTGGAAGATGGCTCGGATAAAGTCACTATTGTGGAAAATAAACATTTACGGCGCACCTTAGAAGAGTATCGCCGCAACGTGCATGGTGAAGAGAAGCAACGTGACGAGAGATATCGGTCACAATACGAGGAGCGTCGTCAAGAGTACGGTGAGGATGAAGAGGTGCAAGAACATACGCCTTTGTTTGTGCCAAACCTTTTTGGTTGAATAAATGCAATAACAATTTTATATATTGTCATAGATATAACTATTTCACTTAATTAGTTACCTTTATGTAAGTTCAAATTATGTCCATCTTAATAAAAAAAAAAAAATAATAATAAAAATTGTATAATTTTATTGAAATCTATTTGGGCTTTTCCAAATGCATATAATTTGAAGTACTTGTCAAACTATGGCTGAATTATCTTTCTAACTTATGCTATACTTTCTAGTGGATATACATTACATATATGTATCCGATATAAACCAAGCTAACACTAAATTTAATATATTGGGTATATGAGGAAAAAGTCAACTGAAGGCTGTGTCATGGTGGCATAAGGGGTATCTAAGCCTCCGACAAAGTTCTAGAAAAATGTCATTCAAATTCAGAGTGAAACTAAACTATGATTAAGAAAACACATCCATTTAATTTGACTCAACGATCACAAATATTGACTTATAATATATAAATAGTTTGAAGTCAACTGGAAATCGGAAATCACTAAATTAGTTAAATTGATAGAAAGAGGTCCGGATTTTTTACATTTACCTTTGGCTCGGCAACATATTTTTTATACTCTCGCAACAAAGTTGCTAAAGAGAGTATTATAGTTTTGTTCACATAACGGTTGTTTGTAAGTCCTAAAACTAAAAGAGTCAGWTATAGGGTTMTATAYACCAAARTGATCAGGGTGACGAGTAGAGTTGAAATCCGGATGTCTGTCTGTCTGTCCGTCCGTCCGTCTGTCCGTCCGTGCAAGCTGTAACTTGAGTAAAAATTGAGATATCATGAAACTTGATACACGTATTTCTTGCTCCATAGGAAGGTTAAGTTCGAAGATGGGCAAAATCGGCCCACTGCCACGCCCACAAAATGGCGAAAACCGAAAACCTATAAAGTGTGATAACTAAGGCATAAATAAAGATATTAAAGTAAAATTTGGCACAAAGGATCGCATTAAGGAGAGGCATATTTGAACGTAATTCTTTTGGAAAAGTGGGCGTGGCCCCGCCCCCTACTAACTTTTTTGTACATATCTCGAAAACTACTATAGTTATGTCAACCAAACTCTACAGAGTCGTTTTCTTCAGGCATCTCCATATACAGTTCAAAAATGGAAGAAATCGGATAATAACCACGCCCACCTCCCACACAAAGGTTATGTTGAAAATCAGTAAGAGTGCGTTAATCGACTAACAAAAAACGTTAGAAACACTAAATTTTACGAAAGAAATGGCTGAGGGAAGCTACACTCAGGCTTTTTTTTTTTATTTAAAATGGGCGTGGCCACGCCCACTTATGGACCAAAAACCACATCTCAGGAACTACTTGACTGATTTCAATGAAATTCGGTATATAATATTTTCTTAACACCCTGATGACATGAACGAAATATGGGTGAAATCGGTTAACAATCACGCCTTCTTCCAATATAACGCTATTTTGAATTCCATCTGATGCCTTCTCTGTATAATATATACATTAGGAAAGAATGATGTTAGCGGAATAAAACTTTACACAAATACGGTATTTGAGCTGAGGTATCCCTTGTAGAAAAATTGTCGTGATCGGACTATAACTTTTCAATGCAATTAAAATAAATGAAAATACAATTCTTGAGTATTGTACACAAATTAATTTACAGCAAAATAAAAAAATATGTAAATGACGGTTAATGAAATCTCGATTATCACTTTATCATGCGAGAGTATAAAATGTTCGGTGACACCCAAACTTAGCCCTTCCTTACTTGTTTTACATAAATTTAATTAGAGTCCACTAGAATAACGATAATTAGAATATTGCGGTTGGTTATTCGTGGATCGATTTCATCAAATAACGGCACCAAACTATAATATCCTATATTCCAGAATGTAAGTTTAGCTAAAGATATCTTACATGCTGATTGATATATACGATATAGAGTTATCTATTGGGGAAATATTGACGTGACTCTTTTCTTTTTTGGCTACATCATTATGGAAAAAATGTGCACTGAATTTTAAGAGGATATGATCCGATTTCATTCCCATTCATTCCTAGATTAATACAAGGTGTGTGTGTATTGCGTTTTAAGTTTGTTTGGGTTATCGGTGTAAAAATGAGCTTCGAACAAAGTGTCAACATTAAATTTTGCTTTAAAATTGACAAAAAGTTTTATCGAAACTTTTCAATTGATGAAACAAGTTAATGCCGATGATTGCCTAACCCGTAGCAGAGTACACAAAGTGAAATTCCATCGAAACTTTGAGTGAATTCATCAAAAATCAGCCGAAATCATCATTAAAATTCATGGAAATGGAATTGAACATCTCAAAAACATCGAACATTTCGGCTTACGAAAGGTATGTGCACGGTTTGTTCCGCACTAATTGATTGAGGGCCAACAATTTCTTTAATCGATCGACGCTTGTGACCGATTATTTAACCAAAAAACCACATTTTAACCATTAAACACTCCCCGTATTGACCTGATATGGCACCGTGCGACTTCTTTCTTTTCGGAAAAATTTGCCCATGAAAGGAAAGCGTTATGCAGACATAGAGGCCATTCAAAAGGTTTACACCGGCATACTGGCGGCCATACCGGCCAGCGAGCTAAAAAAATTCGACATGCTTTTGGAATGAAATACATGGAAATGCATTGTTTTTGAACAAAATAAATTTATTTTGCCGAAAAACCCATTTGTTCTGTTTTTTTAAGTCCTGTTTACTTTGGAACGCACCTGGTATAATACTTAATAATATTAAACTATAAATTGGTTGAGTATTTCCTGATGTATATAATTGAAATTATCAATTAGGCATGAGGTGTGTGGCGGGAGTATAAGCTCTGAACCCATTTTTGGCTGCACACCACACTATTATGGAAGAAGGATTGTCGTTTCCACTCAATTTTTACTCAAGAGCACGTCATTTCTATTAAGGGAGCTACAAAAATTGTTCCTATGGTCTAACCATTAAAAGATTGCTATGAAAGAATTCATAGTACCTTTATAACTTCAGAAAATACGTTGGAAGTAATGCCGTTTTTTGGGAGTGTTAGCCTATAATCGTTGTTGTGAAGAAATTTTTAATTATTTAGGGGTATATCTTCCGAATTGAGGACTTCTTTAGGGATTTTGCGATATCAACTACAAATAATATTCGAAAAATTGTCCCCTTGATCATATCCGAGTTAATTTAGGAAACTTCCCCCATACCACTTTGTTTTAAGATTTTATGTTTTTATATTAAAAATGATAGACTTTAAAAAAATTCAAAAAGAAATTATTTATACTAAAATAAAGGAAGGTAATAGGTATAGGCAAAACAAAAAAAAAATTGAATTTTGTGTCACAGCAACAGAAATTAAAAGGAACATGCTTTTGTTAATGAAACAATAATGATTGGTTAAAAATTTTGCTGATACCGAAAAATGGCTTGTGAATAAATGTTGACCCAATTTAGTGGGGAATACAAACCAGTGTATTAAATGTTTCAATTTGCACTCACACCCGCGCGAGGATTTAAAAGGAAAAGTGTTTTTAGGAAAAGTACAATTTATCTTTAATAATTATTTATTTAGCAAGTGGTTCTTTGCGTTATTATACAAAATTGTGTTCGAATCGAATTACTTTCCAATGGTTTGGGTCGGTATAAGTCGTCGCCGGCGGCTCCAAGCCAAAGGTAGTGTTGACGTGGCGCAGGATGTATATAAAGTTGATGATCGAACTTTATATGGCGAATGTGATGGCGAAAGGTGTCGACGCGACGCAGTGTGTAAAACGAATGTGGTCCGCTTTCCCTTTTCCCATCCTTTTTGTTGAGTGGGTTGAATAATGTAGATGTAAGGTGAGTTGTGTTGAGTGGTGTCATTAGTTGTGGTGAATTACGCTGTTGTATTAGGGTGCGCCAGTTTCCCGGGTAGAGTGGGTAGATGCTTAACTCATTTAAACAGCTTGATTACTTTCACTAGTAACTGCTCTTCTAAAGTCCATGCTGGTTCGTATTGTAGATAACCTGGCAAAATTAAGGCAACTATAGTTTTAAAATAAACGCACCAGGTGATAACACAGTGAATTCGTTAGCAAATTTAAAGTATTTACATGGCCCGATAATTTAAATTTTCTTTTGTATGAATTACTTTTATTATTTCTGCAAATAGATCGTAATAATATCAGTGGATGCATACGTTGTATGTCATCAGCAATATAAAAGGTTTAGTAAGATTGCAGTGGGGCAACGTTTAAAGTAAAGTCAGAAGATAGTACAGGGTGCATGACTTAACTTTACTAATATAGTTTCATTAAAAATTCAATTAAAAACTATTTTTTAGCAAGTAAGGAAGGACTAAGTTCGTGTGTAACCCAAGATTTCATAATCTTGCATCTAACAAGAATCAAACCAGGACAATACCAAAAGGTGCAAAACGTCAACCAGAGGATCAAAATAGAAGCAATTATATATATATATATATATATATATTTACTCACTGATTGACGTATTCGACATGAGGTTTGTTGGAAAATCATATGTAGTGTATAAGCGTAGAGTAGAATCGACCCCAATTTTTTCTACTTTTGCCAATACAACATACTACAGTAAAATCTTTCTTACACGGTCTTATATTACACGATTTTGAATTAACACGGTTGGTCAAGAAGAAATTTCAAAGTTTTTTACCCAATTTTTTTTGGTTTTTTCATGATTTTCTGCAGTGCTGGATATCATACATACAAACGGCAACTCTACTTCATGGCTTGTTTATATTAAGGGGGTATTACAGTCTAGAAATCAAACTTTGGGCAGTTTTTTGAAAAACCAAAAAATATTTTTACTATCCATTTTTTTATGGTATTTTTATTGATATCTTAAGAACACAGAAAACAAATTTTACAAAAAACAAGTAAGGGAGGGCTAAGTTCGGGTGTCACCGAACATTTATATTCTCGCATAATAAAGTAATAATAGAGATTTCAGGAGTGGTTGTGAACCGATTTCATATTATACCGAATTTCATTGAAATCGGTCGAGTACTTCCTGAGATATGGTTTATGGCACTTTTAGTGATTTTCAACATAACCTTTGTATGGGAGGTGGGCGTGGTTATTATCCGATTTCTTCCATTTTTGAACTGTATATGGAAATGCCTGAAGAAAACGACTCTGTAGAGTTTGGTTGACATAGCTATAGTAGTTTTCGAGATATGTACAAAAAAGTTAGTAGGGGGCGGG
>NW_017534741.1:521809-548924 GCF_001853355.1 Bactrocera latifrons | reverse complement strand
ATATTTGACTCTTTTAGTTTTAGGACTTACAAACAACCGTTATGTTAACAAAACTATAATAGTCTCTTTAGCAACTTTGTTGCGAGAGTATAAAAATATTACAAATTAAAATTAATTAGAGGGGGGAGGAGAGACAGGTGTAAAAAAAAGTGGCGCATCCTGGTGACATTGATCCTGACTCTCCTGGTCTCTTGAAAAAAAAATCAAAAGAAATTCTTAATCAGTAAGATTAGGGTAAGTCCCTATCTCAGGGAACACGAAAAAAAAATGTTTGTTTGAAAAATGGCGACCGTCTGGAAATAAAAATAATTTTTTAACGCTTTTTTTTGAAATTCCTGAAAATTTTTAAAATATTAAAAATAAAAATTTTGACACGCTGCTGATAGGAACGATAAAGGATTATATAGAGGAAGTTCACACAAAATTTCAAGTAAATCGGTTTTATAGAACTTGAGATAATGCCGGTACAGTGTGGAAAAAAGTAGTTTTGAGAAAAACGCGTTTAAAAAAGTGAGTCTGATTTCAAGGAGTCTAAGTCATTTATTAGTGCGCTAGGTACTGCGTCACTAAAGTAACTGTAGCTCTTAAAACAATTTTAATTTTTAAAAATCCTTTGGAGGGTATGTTCTTAGGGATCTAAACTTTAAATGTATGAAAAAAAATCGAATTTTTCAAAATTCTAGAGTAGAATACCCCCTTAAGGAAAATACTCTTTTTGTTTAACATATAAGTTTGCTGATGACGCAATATATAATTGCTAAAGAATTCTTAACGTTAAAGTTCAAATTCAAATTACATGATTGGAATTTTAAATAACTTTTCAAAGGATAATATTATGTTAGATTGTTATCTTAAAAAATACTAACACTAATAAGCAATTTTGTTTTATGTCATTGTTATAGCGCCCTTATTAATAAAATGTCTAAACCACAGCATATTCTGAAGAAAAAACAATTTCATTAGAAGCAAAAACAATAATAGATATACTCCAGATCAAATATTTATTGCCAATGAAACGGCATTGTTTTGGAAGCAATTGCTAAAAAGAACATTCATAGCAAAATCTCAGAAGACTGATGGTGACTTTAAGGCAGCCAAATATCTGGTGAACCTCTTGTTTTGCAGTAACGCATTTGGCGATAGAATGTTGCAGCCACTCTTTATCAACAATTCTATTATGCCAAGAGCTTTAAAAAGTAAGGACATTAAACAGCTTCCAGTTCATTTTATGGCGAATAAAAAGTCATGGATGACGGTAAATCTGTTAAAAGATTGGTTTAATAACTGTTTGGTTCCTCAAGTCTAGAAATATATGTCACAATAAGGTTTAGAATCCAAAATACTTTTGCTTGTTGATAATGCACCTAGCCACCCAGTGCTGTTAATACGAATATTCAGTTGATATTTTTATCGTCTAATACCACTTCTCTGATTCAGCCACTCGATGAGAGTATTATATCAGCATTTAAAATGTACTACATTAAGTAAACGTGGAAGAAAACAATTTGAATGTTATAAAAGCATGGAAAAAGTTTAATATTTTGGATTGTATAACACATGTATCGTTCAAAGTGAAACTTCAGTGGTGCAAAGATTAGAAATTTGTTCTAAGATGATAAGTTTCTCAAATAATATAGGCGGCATTTGACAACATCCAAACGGCTGACAACGATGAATTAGTGCAAGAAGGTTTATTAATGATGGCTATCAATGTCGATATCGACGAGGACAGAGGTGAAGGTCAGGTTTTTGGATGGGATAGATACCAAGAATTGAAGAGGGAAGCGAGACGCATTTGCACACAGAAATCCAAATAGGATAATTCTCGAAAATTCTTCAAGAAAATGCGGCGGCTAACCGAAGATTTCAAGACCGGAGCATACTCTTGTAGAATCCCCAAAACTGATCTAGTGACCGATGCCAAGAGCATACTAAAATTATGGAGGGAATACTTCTCCAGCCTGCTGAATGGCAGTGAAAGTATAACGCCAGGAGAAGGCGAACCCGATTCCCCAATCGATGACGATGGAGCAGACGTTCCATTGCCCGACCAGGAAGAAGTTCGAATAGCAATTACTCGCCTGAAGAACAACAAAGTGGCGTTGGTCGATGGATTGCCGGCCGAGCTATTCAAACACGGCGGCGAAGAGCTGATAAGGAGCATGCATCAGCTTCTTTGTAAAATATGGTCGGACGAAAGCATGCCCAACGATTAGAATTTAAGTGTGCTATGCCCAATCCATAAGAAAGGAGACCGCACAAATTGCGCTACCTACCGTGGGATAGGCCTCCTTAACATCGCGTATAAGGTTCTATCGAGAGTATTGTGTGAAAGATTAAAGCCCACCGTCAGCAAACTGATTGGACCTTATCAGTGTGGCTTCAGGCCTGGAAAATCAACAATCGACCAGATATTCACCATGCGCCAAATCTTTGAAAAAACCCGTGAAAGGAGAATCGGCGTACACCACCTCTTCGTCGATTTCAAAGCTGCCTTCGACAGCACGAAAAAGAGCTGCCTTTATGCCGCGATGTCTGAACTTGGTATCCCCGCAAAACTAATACGGCTGTGTAAACTGACGTTGAGCGACAATAGCTGCTTCGCCAGAATCGGGTAGGACACGATCAGGAAGGAGGCGATTTCCTGTCGTGCGACTTCTTTAAACTGCTGCTGGAGAAAATAATTCGATCTGCAGAATTTAATCGAGAAGCTACAATCTGTTATAAGAGTGTACAGCTGATCGCCTATGCCGATGGTATTGATATCATCGGCCTCAACACCCGCACCGGTAGGAAGCAAAGCGAATGGGTCTGGCAGTGAAAGAGGGCAAGACGAAATATCTCCTGTCACCAAACAAACAGTCGTCGCACTATCTACGTTGCTCCCACGTCACTGTTGACAGTCATAACTTCAAAGTTGTACATAATTTCTACCATCTTGGAACCGGTATAAACACCACCCACAATGTCAGCCTGAAAATTCAGAGCAGAATAACTTTTGCCAACAGGTGTTACTTCGGACTGAGTAGGCAATTGAGAAGTAAAGTCGTCTCTCAACGAACAAAAACCAAATTCTATAAGTCACACATTAATCTCGTCCTGTTATACAAATGGTGCAGAGGCTTGGACAATGACGACAACTGATGAGTCGACGTTGCGAGTTTTCAAATTGACGGCGAATAGCGAAAAGGTAGAACGACCTGCGCGCTGTTATAAACTCGGCTATAACCGCGTAAGTGATGTCTACTCCAATAAAGAAGAATATTCCCCATCAGAAGTAATGCACTAACGCCAACGATTTTTCCAGTCCTCGAAACACTTTGCGTAATTTGCTTGATCAAGAATGTCCAAAAAGAACTGTTTACGGTGCTCATTGTGAAAAAGGTTCAGCTTTATCGGTCCTTTGCCATCTCTCTAACACTTGCCTGAACATTTTCAAGCACCATGTTCTTCAGATTTTTAATATTTTCATCAGTTGAATAGGTCAAAAGTTCGTTTGTGTTTATCATAAAATTGAATCACCCTAGGCCTTTTATTACATTTGCATAGGTGCATTCGAAATTTGGTTAGAAAAATTCAAATTGAGATAAATTCTTTGTTCGATTTGTAAAAATCACAATGCTCTACTGAGGTACTGACTTAAGTAGCTGCTGCAAACAAACTTGTTGATAGATCGCAATGCAATATTTGCATAGTATGTCCTACCAGCTTAGAAAAATAAAATTTTTGGAAATTCCACTAACTCGGGGAATTTCGTCACAATGTATAAGATGTGACGTGAAAGCGGATATTTGAAAATCTGTGTATTAGTTTGTCAAAAAAGTCTTGCGGTATTTTTATCGTATTTTTATTGAATTTTCAATTGTTCTTAAATTTTTTTTTTTTTGACCGATACTACGGCTGCTACTATGCCGGTCTCTTTCTACCACTTCAGCGATTTTACGGAAATTTTCGACGACAGGCTTTCCGGAGCGTGGCGCATCTTCGACCACCTCTTCACCAGAAAGAAAACGTTGAAACCATCGTTGTGCGGTGGAAATGGAAACTGTATCGGGTCCATAAACTGCAGAAATTTTATTGGCGGCTTGAGATGCATTTTTGCCTTTATCGTAGTAGTACTGTAACATATGCCGTATTTTCTCTTTATTTTGCTCCATGTTTGCGACGGTATAACTCACAAACGACTTAGAAGAAACGACAATCTATCGAAAACGTGTTAGCGCGTGAAATGAGCTTCCCAAAAAGGTATAGCGTGACCCGATGCGACGAATAAAACTGGAACTACGCGCTCTCAGCGCCAACTAGTAATACCGCAAGACAACCTAATATTTTGTATAAAGTCTCTAGAGGAAGTATTCTGATTCTGATTGATTTCGTGCATTTTAGACAAGAGGAGGATACGCTGTTATTGGGTATAGATTCCTTCTGAATTTCATTGAGATTTTTTAAGTACACATTGGTTGATAGATGTGGTTTAAAGTCAACTGGAAGTTCGATAATATTTAGTTTAATGTATACGGTGCATAAGAAATAATTTTCCCGATTTTATACATTATTGGCACAAGGAAGCACTCCCCAATTTTCTATATTATGTCTCACATTGTATGCACCGGGGTCCACATATTTGATATCAGTGTGCTTTAAAAGTTATGGTTCGATTTAGAGACTGTTGGGCGTAAGAAAAAATACATCGAGGGCAATTTGTGCAAAAATTTATTATGACACTTCATTGGTCGTCGATTTCTATACTGAAATTTCACTGAGGTGAAATAATTGGATGGATGTTATATATAAAGTAGGCTCACTTTCGCAATGTATAATAGGAATATTTGGGTAATTATACACAAATTTTGTTGAAATCGTCCAAATACTTCCTGAGGTATAGGGCTTCACCTGAAGGTAGGTTGTGCCACGCCCATTGTTTTTTTTTAAACTTGCTCTAGAAAGCTCTTAACCATTATCTTGGTTGATACCTCAGTGAGCCATCACACTTTTGGTAGTTTTCAACATAACCGTTAAATGGAGAGTGTGTGTGGTTATTTTAAGAAGGTATTAAGAAGTACTAAAATTAAATTCCAATTAAGCCCAACTGAAACTACGATCTCTCTTGGTTGCCAAGGAACATATGGGAACATATGTAGCAAGTTAAATCAAGATATTTCAAGTTATCACTTGCACAGACAGACGGATTTATATTCATCCTGTCATCCTGAACATTTATATAAATGAAACTTTATATCTAATTTGATTCGTTTTAGGTGATAGAAAAAGCCGTTAGGTGAACGAAACTCTTGTATTTTGAAGCAACATGCTGCGAGAATATAAAATTAGTTAGATGGCTAATACCGAAATTCCGAGGCAATCGAAATGACTTGACAACTCGGTTAGCGACTGAAAAAATTTCTCACAAGCATATAGTGAATAACCCTACTAATTCACAAATTTAACGCACAATGAAAGTACTTAGGAGCTCATCAATAAATATGTGAAGCAGCAGTGCATTGTTGCTGTTTTAAAATGATTTGCACTTTCCTGAACGTTTATTTACAACAAATTTACGATAGCAGCAGACAGTAGCCACTAGGAGCGGACGATAAGCAATTTAAACCGCAACTAAATATTTTAATACAACAAAAAAAAAACACATACCCGCAAAGTCATAATGAAAATACTTAGGAATAGACTCGGCGAAAAAATGCTCAAAAGCGCTGTATAGAAGCACGTAGAAAAAAGTAATATTCACACGCTGAATGAAGCAAATCTACACAATGGACTCGTTTCATGGATGGAAATTTTTGCAAAGCTAGCCCAGACGATTAAATGTAAATAGTATATTAATAATAAAATGATAATAAATAGCAAATTATTTATATTTATTCTAAAATTTAAATAAGTGCGTGAAAATAGCTTGTCTGAAAAAAGACTGTGCCATCTTGAGAAAATTGCTAAGTAAATAGAGAGGTCGTAACTTTTTATCGCTTATCTCAGTGGAATGTGAGGAAAGGGCGACCGAAAAGTATAAATTTCTGTATGAAAACCTCCTTGGCAATTTATTCTAAATGAGGTAAACATAATAGGAATACTAAACTTAAAAAATTGGTCCAAAAGCTGACAGCTCAGTGTTAAATAGAGATAAGGCTGAGAACACTTTAAAAAAAGTGAAACATTGCTTAGAGAAGAATGTTTGTAAAACTTAGTCTTAGTCTTAGTTGAAAAAGCCGATTTTTAAGCCATATTTTATGAACCGGTGCCAATTTATGGTATTCTTAACTATTTCATCGGGTTTCTTTCTGAAGAAACTGTTCAGGATGCCTCGATAAGTTGAATAATATAATTTTTTTTATATTTGTATTTAGAATATTGGATCACATCACATCCTTTGCACTTTTTGATATAATCTGAGTTTTATTTTATCTTTGAGTTCCAAAATACACTCAAAAGGACATATTTCGGTTAATGCTTTGGTTAATAAGCGTTTAAATACTCACTCTTACCAAAACACCTGAATCTTTAGCAAAAATGACGCGAAGCAGGGGTGCTTGACGACTTTGCTGAAGACCCTAATTTCATCAAACTCATCTATACTGATGAGAGAGCTTATAAATATGGCGTCGAAAGTGTTCAATCATCTAGCATATATCGCTCCAAAAGAATGAGCCGAAATTGCAAAGCAAAAATTGGAATGACGCTCATCGATCTCTTTGATTGGCTTGGTGCGGTTCATCATGAATTCGTTTCACAAGTTCAACGGTCAATAAGGCTAAAAGAAAGTCGAAGTAAAAGACCGAATTTACAGGCGGAAGATTCATAGAATTTTCGCCATGATATTCGCCCGCACATTTTGTCATTATTGTGACTGCCTTGTCTAAACACGAAACGAGTCATCGCTCAGCCACCGTATTCTATAAATTTTCCTTCCTTGAAACTTCTTCTGCCCACGAAGTAGAAAAAACGCGAGATCATGCCATGAGTCTAGTGAACAAATTCAGAGTCATTCGCTAAAGGCATGAATGTCCTTGACTTATAACAAGAATATGGAAAATTAGATCACGAAATAACCTAATTTGATTAATATTAATACATGAGAATGCTGTTGTTTTTTGTCTGTGATGATAAATAGTTCAAAATATTGCTTTTGTCTTAGTAAAAATAACACAGAAGTAAGGTTTACTTCAATCTATCGATCGAAAGGCCCGGGTTACAATTTGCCAATATGTAGTCAACTTAATGAGGGCGTCTCCAGTAAAGTTGAATAAGAAAAAACGATACTGGGAACCTTTAAATTTAGACTTTTAGTCGATATTGAATCACATGCATATCTCTAAAATAAATAATATGATCCAAGTTCTTGACTCTGAAATCTCGCTTTTGTCCCCGGTATGTTGAGGGGAATCTAAACTAACCACATTTCTGTTGAGTATGTATTGTGAAAGATGCATTTTCTTGTTGCTGGGATGTGCCTTTAGGTATATGTATGTAAGTGTGTATGTAAGTTGTTGAAATAACATTTTTCACGCCTCGCAGGCATGAATGACTACATATGTATTAACAACAACTATAAGCGAAAATTAAAGGTCCAAACAAAGTATGTAAACAAATTGACATGATTTCTGCAGATTTATTACTTATTAAATTTCGCAAATATTTTTACTATGCAATTGATTGTTTTGTGGCGAAAGATCCATTATTAACTCTTGCCATTTTCTCTTTCTTGTACTCTACTCTCGCTATAAAGAATTTTGCGCCTAAAGAGCTTTAATTCTTTAGTTTGCATTTTTGGGCTGTTTGTATTGCTGCACCAAATGTTATTGTTTTCACAGCAGTTTAACACTTTCACGCTAAGCGCGCTTATTTTTCACTGCTTTGTACAGTTCAACAGCACCAGTGGCAAGTGTTGTGACCGAAGAGGGAAGGGGAGTGGATAGGTAGTATGGAAACATTTTGCATTTCAAAAGCTTTTACTAAAAGTCACGTTTTACTTTTTTAAAAGGTGGTTTTGATATGAGTTCAAGCGAGTTAAACCGATTTTGATAAGAGCAAACAAAAGACTTAAGCAGCGAACTTGCTTCAGCGAGATAAATATTTACAAATTACCAAACGGACGAAAACCAGTTAAAAATTGTTGACATGGTAAAGGAATATTTTATGCTGCTACAGCAACATAGTACGCAAATACATTTATAAATAATAAATTATAGAAATTATTAGTAAGTATTGAGGAGTTCCCGTAAGCAACATGTTGCGCAGAGTGTAATAGCTTTCTCCTAAAGGTCGTTTGTGAAAATAAAACTCATCAATGATATAGGTATATATGCTTGTACTTTTTTTGTTTATGATAGCCCTTGACATCTTCATGTTACAGTTTGGAAATCAAAATGATGATATTCTCAAATTTTTGATAATGTGGATTGCTCTACAACTGAATAAAATCGGTACAGTGCTTCCCTCATATATATAATTAATATATTGATTTTCCAACTTCTGATTGACTGTCTACCATATATTAACAGGTTTTGCCATCCCTTTTCCTGTATTGTGGCACGGTGTCTTGATAAAACCTCAATTTGTTGTTCAATGCGGCCATTTTTAAGAGATTTCCGCCTTTAAACGGTCCAATAATCAAATAAAGGTAGTCAATAAAAATTACACCTTCCCATTCACTCATTGCATTTCCTCGCTTTGGAGCGGGTTCGTCATGTGAAGTCCACTCCAGAGTGAAATGATGGTGCCATGTTTCATATCGTTTTGTGGTTGGATGTTTTCGTCGGTAACAACTTCTTTTGGGTGTCCATGCATTCACCCTCGTTTGTGTGCATTTCACCATGTCTAAACTTAGTATACCATTCCTTGTTGGCCTTCAGGGGCGGTGTCCGGAAATTCATCATCAAGCAAAGATTTTGCTCCAACTGTATGTTTCCTCTTCAAAATGAGGACCTTCGAACTCACCTGTTAAGGAAAATTAATTATAATGAGCATGTGTTCAGGTAGGCTTTCTAACGAAGCATCCCAAAGTTGTAGACTTGTGAATGGTCTGACTATTTACGAAGAAACTGGAAACATAAATGATATGCCAGGAAGAAGGAGGAATCGCGTGTCATCTAAAATGGCGCACAAAGTTATGGTTTTCTTTTTTGGGAAGAAATGACTGTTCAGTCTGAGAGAAACTAAAAATTCAATATTGAGATCTGGAATCAACAAAAAATGCAGCAGTATTAACATCAAATTCCTATTTTACACATATTGAAAAAGGCAAGCATAACCATGATTGGACAACATAATAATGAATTTGGGGGTTTGAGTAGCTTAACAGAAAATTTCAACTTCGTTAAAATGATAAAATTGCGTGGAAAGGGTTTACTGAAGTCAGCTGAAATGCTTCACGGTAAAGATAATCATGATTTGATACCGAAAGAAGACTATGAGCCGAAACAAAGGAGCAGACTTTGTACTCAATAAAAACAAGACAACTTATTGTTACCATCAGACGTCAATAAATAATTTGGGCTTTAATGAAAGAGGGCACAATAGACCCTAGGTCGCGGTGTAATCCTCACTTATTTATCTTATCTTTAATGAAAGAAAGAAAACTTAATGTCAGTAAAAGATTTTATTCGGAAACTTCAACATACTTGAAGTTGGCTCTTGTGGAATATGCGTAAATTTAGTTTAACAGCAAAGATGTTGGCTATTTTGTTGTAATTACAAGAATTTCCCAATATAATCTACCTACGTTTTGGAAAACGAAAATGGCATTTTTGCACGCGCAGTGTATCCAAAATATAATTATTATATTAATATATGAAAAATATGTTAATAAAGTGTTCGCATTATTAATGACATGCTGTATTTTAGTGAGAAAAATTAAGTAAGTAGAATATAAAATAGATTAGCCTCTATTTAACATGTTGAACTAGATATTATTTACTTAATTTCAAAAAATATATGCATCGAATATACATGTATATATTATTTGAGAATATTTTTCGAAAGTTTGAAGTTGATCTCAAACAACGTTTGGTATATTCGGCGTATTCGTAGATGGCCTCCGGAGCAAATTAAATCAGAGCATTAAATGGTATGCGCCAATGGTTCTCCTCAATAAGTTTAGAACTGGCTGAGCAAAAGACAAGTCTTGCTTATAAGTACTAGAAAAGTGGAGGAAAGTACAGTATACTCGTATCTCTCGCCATAGGGAAATGTGAGATTCATTCACAGCCACAACTAACGTATCTGGGAGTAATAATAGAGCCTAACTCAAATTTAAAGATCACCTAGTATACATTGGAGCTAAAGCGAATAAAATTATCAACACCTAATCAAGAAAGATGGCAAATAAAGACTGCGTTTGTAGCAGCCGGTGATTTTTACTGGAGAAGGTAACGAGATGGGTTAGTTTATATGTGGGCCAATATGGATCTAAAAGTTAGGCATTAATGCAATCAGCCAAGCAAATAAGCACAGTGCATCTGCTGTCGGTTATATCAGTTATCAGAGTTATCAGTGCTTTTCGAACAATATCAAGTGCCACTGCTGAAGTTTTGTGTCCATTGACATCTAGGGTACCAAATACGAGCAACATACAAGCAATCAGAGCTGTGTAGAGAAGACAAAGGAGAAGGGAGATTCAAAAGGTTAACAATTTGGATTAACACCTAACCCAAATGATAAGTGGACATGGGTGCTTTAGAAGCTACCTGTACAGTTTCCATCACGACATTAGTTCGAATTGTCCGATGTGCTTAGAGTGCTTTCAAGACTCTAAGTATGTATTTTTTCATTGCCATTGCTGTTTAAGTTTTTGAGACGGCAAACTAAAAATTGAGGTATTTTATCAAATTCGCCGGTTTGTACATGTTATTGTTTTGTGTAGACTAATTTGGAAACAAACACTGAGTCCAATGATGGCTTGAATGCCTTTTGTAACCAATTAACTCATAAAATGGAATTTTTTCATAACAATAAAAATTTGAATGGAATTTTTGAAAAGCAAACTGCTTTTTCTTAACTTTCAAATTTGCTATGCACTTATTTGTTTAGCGTATTTCCTAATCGAAACAAAAACAAAGAGGAAAGGAACTTTCCCATATTAATTAGTATCTCTAGTGACGCGTTGAGGCATTAATTAAATTATGGCAACGATGACATTGCTGCTTGACAAATTTTCCATTGACAAACAATCAGACACACCAAACATTACCTAACAATAACAATTTTTTGAATAAACATGCCGGCAGACTAATACTACGAATTTAATCAAGTGCTGCCGCGCAAGGTCGTTGCTGACCTGAGTAATTTCACTATGAGTATTCGTATTTATTTATATTTTCGCCAGCAATTTGCGCATATTAATTGCTTATTACAACAAAAAAAGAATAATAATAATGACAATAATATACACAATAAATATATACACAGTAAACAACAAATAGCTGTTATGTGTGTAATGCACATCCTAACCTCACTTTTGAAATTGGCGTAAACAAAAATTAAGTTAGATTCCAATACGAACTGTAGCACATACACGTATGTATGTATGATATACAATGCAAACATTTCAATGCTCATTAATGTGCCTCAGTCGGAGTGTACCTGCTTGCGGTCATGTTGGGTGGCGGGCGTTCACAAATCTTGCTCTCATTTAGAACAAATACGGCGACGGCATTTGAGCAGCCACAACCACAACGTAAATAATTGTAGGAAAAAGGAATTGCTAACACTTCACAGCAATACGCGAATAAATACTGACTTAATGGGCCTTACATACACACATACATACGTACATAGAAATGGCATGGCGGTAATTGGCTTTTGCTTTCGTTTGTTTATGAATACTTTACTCGGATGTACACGCCTATGCTAATGGGTATATAAAGAAAATATGCGTTGGTGGACTATTAATCAGAACGCATTTGACCATCAAAGCACATCCAACTCGGCGAAATACAAATAATTCTAGAACTCTAGAACTCTGCGAAATTGCGAAGTGATACTAACTTTTGATTTGAAATACCGAAATTTAACAGTGAAATCTTTGTGTATTAAGAACGTCGTTTCCAGATTTGGACTATATTCCAAATATGAATTTTAAAGTGAGTTGAAAATTCAACTAAAAGGCGCAAAGTTTTTTGAAGATAAATATTTGAGTGTTAAGTTTCTATATAATTACAAAAATATGGTTTTGATTTAATAATAGAAAGAAGGATGCAAAACAGTTTATACTTTTGTGTGAAACAAAGAAATTTTCAATCGCTTAATTTTTTAAAATTTGTGTTGAATTCTTTAAAGCGCTGACGCACTAAAAATTCTTACATATAATAATGTAGAATTTAATGTATTAAAAAAAGTATTGAAATCTGCTCATTTAAAACAATCGAACCACATATTTTTATAACAAAATATTATATATAATAATATAATTGCTGAGCTGGAAGGATAAAATAATTGTTTGAATAAGAATATTCGGTTGAGTTGATTTAAATATAAAAATTCTGAATAATTATATCAAAAAACATAAATAAAAGAGGAAATAAAACGATAATATGTTCACTGAAGGCAAATAACACATTCACATTTCATCTTCACCATTTCAGATATACTACGCACGAGCTTGCCTCACTTTTCTTCTCATTTGTGTCGGCAATTACATTACCGTTGCAGATGCCAAGCCTGCTGTAACATACGTAGACGGCTATTTTGATAGGATTGAGCATGACTATATAGTACCCTATCGACAACCGATTACCGACTATCATCTGAGTCGCTTGCGTCGTGGCTACTACTACGTCGAGGATGGTTATATAACCGCTATACCCGAGTCCCTCCTGCACGCGAATAGACGCGTGGATACTGTGTCGTCTAGAGTTAATAGCGCAAGGTCGAATGCTGCTAAGAATAATCGTACGAATGGCAAGCACAAGAAGTTATTTGTGCCAAATTTATTCGGCTGAGGAGGGAATGAAAGGAAGCTGCAAAATCATTGCAATAAGTTTGGTGGCTTTTGCCCGTTTCTAACTTATTTTCTCGCTGACCTCTTTCGATTGGCACTTTGAGATGATAGACTGAAGTATATGTTAAAAGCTTTCTTTTTTTTTAATTGTTAACATTTATATTTCGTTATTGGACATAGTTTAGTTCTAGAAACTTATGCACCTGATTGTATTAAGTTCACTTATTCATAGCGAAAATACTGTTATTTTGTATATTATGCATTATTATTTTGGTGTATATTTGAAGCCAAATTGATTTAGTATTGGATTTGTAAAATATCCTTTTAATCTTAAAATAAAAATATATTATTTATATACTTATATAATACTATACATTTACTGAAGTAGAGCAGTTTTTCTTCCCTAATGGAGTTATGCACAAGTAGTAGAATGTAGACTATTTTTCAAAGAATAATTCGTAGAATATTTTTTCAAAATCTGTTTTAAATTCGTTTGCAACTATATTCTTCTCTACGCCCACTCCAACTGTTCATATTTCACAATTTCCGTGAATACTTACCAAATACCTAATATTGCTCATTGGTAAACATGTTCTTGTTCTATGTTCTACGTAAGCACAGGAAGTTATTATTCAAATATTTCGCTATTACGAAATAATAACTAGCGCAAATATATTTTCTTACGCAAAATAAGCTTTACTTAACGTCAAATTAACACTTCCGCAATCTGACAACAGTTATATTTACTATCCCCTAGCGTGCTTGTAGCATTTGTTGATGTAACTTATTTTTATGCCTTATAAAAACTTTGAAATAATATGTACTTGCTTTCCCCTAGACCCTCATACGATAAAAAAAAGAACTAAAAAATGAGGAAAAGAGACAGGTATTGCTTTAGGAATGACGGAATAAGACAATCGAAATATTTTATAACAGCTACAACACCAGAAAAGATAATGTTGTTTAGTAAAAAAAAAAAAAACCAAAGGGATTTGTGAGTAAAAGCCCTAGAAACAGAGCAAAGCTACGTGAAATCAGTCCACCCATGAAGCTTACTATGTTTTCGGAGGGCTTTGGGATTGAATTAAAAAACGAAAAAGAATCAGGCATAATAGATGTAAAGTCGCGGAGCATATGCTCTCCCTTTATCTCTTTAAGATACTTGCTTTCACATTTAACACGAGGTCCTGTTTTTATTAGTAGGTAAATGTACACTGAACTTTATTGACTAATATAACTAATTTATTGGTATTTGTAATTAATAGTGTCCCGAAAGCCTCTCGCAATCGGTGTATTGTGGAATAGGTGTGCATTGAATTCGACTAGACTTAAATGATAGTTTCCATGGAATAATTGCACAGTTTGTAATAAGTTTCATTTCAATATCATTATGCTTTTTCCACTCTATACAAGCTCAATTGCTTCTACTTTAATAATTTGAAAATTTTCTCCTTATTTTCTTTCTGCATTGTCATGTTTCTTCTGAAAAGCTGAATTATCACTTAACAATTAAAATACTAGGTGTTCTCATCGCAAGTACAAAAAATATCGGTAATAAACGCGCGAGCATATTTGTAACATTTCAGTTGTTCTTAATTTTCGCTGTGCATAATATCTTTGCAGTTTTGCAGTACAAGTAAAATATGATCTTCACACACAACATTAAAAAAAAAAATTACAGTTCTAACTGGTGGAATATACATGTCTCTAACGTGTTAGAGTATCGCCACTGTATGTGATATCTCAATGTTTACACAAACATAATTGAATTTAGCGCTGAATATAAATGAAACCAGTCTAGACCCCTTTTCCTTAACATATTTTTTTCTGATGTATCCAATCCCATCTCATTGGAGTTAACTGGGTTGGTTTTAGTACCAATAACTCGGATATGAAGCAAAATATAATAATGCTACTTAGTGAGTCTACAACCTATAACATAATTTAATAATAATTATAACCCATTGACTGTTTCGTCGAATAATAATAAATGCATATTTCCTTCGTAAGATTCCTAAATATGAAGTTTTGCAACTTTGAAAGTATTTCTCTGGTTTAGACCCTTGTGAGAGTATAAAATACTTGGTTACACTTGAACTTTGAACTTCCTTATTTGTTGTTTTCTTTTTCAACCGATAAACATATTTACATTCTTGCAATATCCTGCTACAGAGCATAATATGTTCGTTCACTTAACGGATGTACGTATCACCTAAAACTAATCGAGATTGGTATAGTGTAGTAGGATATATGATCAGGATAATAAACACAGTAGAAATCCGGGTGACTTTCTGTTTGTAAAAATAAAAATATCTTTATAAAACTTGGCAGACATTTCCTTGGCAAAAAGAAAGGCGAATTCGTAGATTGGTAGATGTAGTGGTCCAACCAGTGCCACGCCCATTACACGTCACTAAAGGAAAACGTATAAAATGCCATAACTAAGCACTGAATTAAGATCGCAGTAGCAGGAGACATATGTACCAAAAATTTATAAAAAAAAGGTATGGCCCCGCCTTTTAGTAGGTTTAATGCACATGTCATCTAGACCACTAAAGCTACAATATGTGATAGGGTAATAACTCCGCCCACTCCCCATATAACGGTATTGTTAAGACTGCGGGATATATCAATTGAAAGTATGGGGCGAAATAGAACTACATATACCTACTTCCCATATAATACAATTTTAATACCAATGTGACTCTTTCCTTGTCACTGTACAAAGCAAGAAGCAATTCATATAACGGTATAAAACATTGCACCAATAAAACTTTTAGCACATGCAGCCTAATGGCCATAATTTGTCCAAATCCAACAAAAACTGTTCAAGCCCCTAGGTACCGAATATTTGGACCCCAGTATGGCATGTTAATAGTATGTGGTATTGGCTAAAATAGATAAAACTGAGTCGGTGAGTTTTACAAACTAAAAAAATAAGATTTTACAAAAGTTAATTCAATTAGTTTTTAATGCATTACTTGCATCACAAAGTTGAAAATGCTTGTGATTTTAAATTATGCATCTAAAAATACATATGCACATATGTATAAATGTATATATATAAGTTGTCAAAAAAGTCTTGCGGTATTTTCGCTAGTTGGTGCTGAGAGCGCGTAGTTCTAGTTTTATTCGTCGCATCGGGTCATGCTAAACCTTTTTGGAAAGCTCATTTCACGCGCTAACACGTGTTTGATTGATTGTCGTTTCTTTTAAGTCGTTCGTGAGTTATAGCGTCGCAAGCATGGAGCAAAATAAAGAGAAAATACGACATATTTTACAGTACTACTACGATAAAGGCAAAAATGCATCTCAAGCCGCCAATAAAATTTATGCAGTTTATGAACCCGATACGGTTTCCATTTCCACTGCACAACGATGGTTTCAACGTTTTCGTTCTGGTGTAGTGGTGGTCAAAGATGCGCCACGCTCCGGAAGGCCTGTCGTCGAAAATTGCGATAAAATCGCTGAATTGGTCGAAAGAGGCCGGACTGGACCGGTATAGTAGCAGCCGTAGCATCGGTCAAGAGCTGGGCATGAGTCAACAAAAAAAATTTTATGAACAATCGAAAAATTCAATAAAAATACCGCAAGACCTTTTTAACAACCTGTTATTATCGAGTTACTTAGACAAAAAAAAAAAAAAAAAAAAAAAAAATAGAAATAATATATGTAGACATCAGCGTGTTGCTTGTGACAAGAAATCAAATGGTTTTAGGCGTACCCCTCAGGTATTGATATCTCATTGCAGCAATATAGGCGCTAGCTTATCAGCAAGCAATCTTGTCTAAGAAAACTGAGTTCAGCTCTTTACGAAGTGGATATTATTACTCTTAATCTTTAAGAATTGTTTAACCAAAAGGATCTTGTTTTATCCTTTGATCTAATTACCATGTCACATATTTCAGGGAATACTTGAATCTTCACCAATCCGCGCAAACTATACCGCCAGGTTTCAGTGAACGCATGAAGATATTTTCAATTTAAGTTGTTGTCAATTGACAATTATATTTTTATTTCAAAACGTATTTTATATTTCAAAGTCAGTAAATTCATCTTCTTTGGCAACCATGTTTACCAATTTCATACTGTGGACATCGTTAGCGGCTTCGCTCACAGTTTAGTGCCGAGCCCACAAATAATTGTCGGCAAAACTAACGTGTAACGACAAAGGAGGCCTTTACATTTTCGCAATTTTTTTTTTTTACAAATTTTTAGACATTTAGGAGTGTTATTTTTGTAATTTATTGAAAAATTTAATGGAACAGCAGACAGAGGCACATCAGTATCGATGTTTCAGATGTCTTAAGAAGCTATGGGTATGGATAGGCAATATCCAATATTATATAACAACGGTAATTTATTGTTGTTGAAGTTCCGAAACGGGGAAGTTTACGTTATGGTATCAATACGATAAAGATTTATGTGTTTTTGTATATTCAATGCAATAAACACACGAAGGCGGTGCGATAGGTGCTTAGCATAAATAACAGTAATTTTAGAAAAACTATGATTTCTTTTTTCATCGATACACTTAACCCAGCGATGCTCAATCTGAAGTCTGTGTAAGGATAATGAAATAGTAATCTGAGCTATGTGAGCGTTTGAACACCTTTAGATAGTTGATTTAGATTACTGCTCCCGGAAAATGGTGGCCAGGACCTTTCCGGTTATAGGACAGCCTCAGCCTTCTTCGGAGCAGCCATAAAGTGTACTTTTTCGACTACCCCGATTTGTATAAATAGATCCATGTTTTTTCGAGGCTCACGGAGTCAAACTCTGCAGCAGTTGCGCTTGCCGTATGGAGAGAACAAACATCCATTATCCAGATAGACTTCTTAATACCAATATTTAATTTTTGACAGCATCCGCTTGTGCTAAGATTGAGTACGGTTGGTTCAACACTCTCCTCATACCGCAAATACTTAATATACCTAATATAAATATATTCGGGAAGCTCGACTTTGTACTTTATATCTTGATCAATTTGTGAGCTTTCTTAATGCCTCTTTTACTAGTAATGATATATTGAAATGTCAAAGCTGGATAAAGTCGGTTTAAAATATTCCTTAGCACTCATATACCTTACGTAAGCACATTTTGCAGCTGAACTTGGCCCTTCTTTATTTGTTGATGTTTGTATTTGAAAATTATTACACACAACTAGTTCCACTACTCAACAAATCTGAAAGAAAAATTTGCGACAGATCTGCTAAGAACTGGGATAAGTTGAGTTTAAAAATTTTTCACGCACAGCTACCTATTTTCCCCATATTAGTATATGGTGGTGTTTTGTATTGTACGTTGGTAAGAAATTTAAACATCCAAAAAGGTATTGCTAAGAGTTGAGTAGACCTTGTTGTGTAAGCCAAGCTCAGGGGAATTCAAGAGGTTTAATTCATTATGCCATTACACAGTGTTACGTAGCTTGCACGTCTTAAGGCCTTATGCGTAGGTTTACATGTCCGTCAGCCTGATCATCTAATGTAATTATATAAACGAGGACTATTTCCTCAGTTTTTGAGATATCAGTCTGAAATTTTTTCACCAAGAAACGATTAATTTGCCAGAACTGCCGATATCGGGCCACTACAGCATATAGCTTTCATAGAAACTTATTGATCAAACTCTTATCTTGATTAATCATAGGTACTCTCTTCGAACATATTGTTCAGATCAGACCACTATATATTATAGCTGTTATTTAAACTTATCCATTACATTATTGCCTTCTATTTTCCGGGAGAAAATAACAAATACAATTTAATTTAGGCTGTTCACGATAAGGTGGGTATCGGGTTATGTGGTTATGTGATTAAGTAAACAACAACAAATTGCGGTATGACAAAATAACCAACTTTGACCAATCTAGGCCCTTGTTTACAGATTATGTGGCTATTTGCTTATTTCCAGTGTTAGAAATTCATTAGAATTTTACTAAATGGCAGCACAAAAAATAAATAAAACTATGTCTATGTCTTATTGGAAATTCTGCTATTAACAGCTGTTTTTTGTTTACAATTGCATTGTGACACTGTTCAGGGCGCAAGACGTCTGCAAATTTTTTACAAAGAATTTTTTGAACCCTTAAAATTCGGATCATTCAATAAGAACATACCTTCAATAAAGTCCATTTCCTGAATAGCTGAACTTATTTCAAATTCAATTATATTGCTCTTTAAACTGTAGTTTAGACATTTTATAAGTAGGAATTTCATTGAACTTAAACTTTAAACAATGAACAGCTGTTTGTGTAAAAATAAGCAAATAACCATAAAATATAGGATGTTCACGGAGCATAGAGGTTATTTTTAATCTAATAACCACATAACCCGATAACCACCTTACCGTGAACAGCCTAAATATTTAATCATAAAAAATCGCTTTATTGTTTTTCAAAATATTCTCCATTAAGATCTATACTAGTACATACTGTAGTAGACAAAAAAATGCGCGACACTTAGTTTTAGTGACTTTAAATCGATTTAGTGTTAATAAATCAAAGTTTATTCACAAGTAAGTACAAAAAAATGCTTTTATTTATATTCCTGCAAATAAAAATAAATGTGGAAAAAGCCCAAAAGTGACTGAAGTTGATAAAGCCACAATTTTGGCTTTGCGATCGCAAAACTTGTGTATAAGTAAAATTAATGATAAAATAAATTTTTAGCAAAACTACTACCGAAGTAGACTACTACCAAGGATGACCACCATATTAGGCGGATTAGATTCTGAACAGATTTAAAACAGCTGAAGACATCAGAAGTGAGGTTCAGAAATTAATTGAAGCCGAAATCAGTACACGAACAGTACGACAACGCCTCCAAGAATCCGAACTAACTGCCTGTCGACCAGCCAAAAATCCGCTATTGACGGTAAAAATGCGATAAAAACGCCTTTCATGGGCAAAACTACACAAAACCTGGACCAAGGAAGATTTGAGCAAAGTCATATTTTCAGATGAGTCCAAAATTAACATCGTCGGTTTAGGCGAAATGTCTTACTTTCGCAGAAGAGTTGGTGAACGTTACAGTAATGAGTGTGTCAAAAATACCGTCAGGTAGAGGGGGAGTCAGATGATCGGGGGATGTTCTTTTTATCATGGTGTTGGACAAAAAATATATAGCATAATTGGGTGTTATATCACCGGACTGGCCTGGGGACAGTCCCGATATAAACCCCATAGAAAACATTTATCACATCATGAAAGCGCGGATCACCAATTAGAGACCAAGGACTTTGCCAGAACTTGACCGAATAATTGAAGACATTTGGTATATATAAATCTTACAGTCGTTAATTGATTCCTTGCCCGAACGAATGAAAACTGTGATAAAAACAAAGGAGGCGCCACGAAATATTACATAAATACATTTTGAAAGAAGAATAAAGAAATTATGAAATGTCTGTTTATATAATTCTTTTAGATAAAATCAAATAATCACACATTTCTAAGTTGTCCTCTTTGTTTTGTTCGCTACTGTATATACTTTTATATGCCTTTGAACCTATTTTCGAAGCACTTTTGTACTCTGATTGAGGCATCTCCAAACCTTTCGTTCTGAACGCATCGACCGTTGTCGAAAAACGTTGACCTATTAGTTTATCTTTTACGTACAAAAGGTCTATGCTAAGGATGACTCATTTAATTGATGATTTGAGTACTCAAAAATTCAGTTGTTTTAGTCGGGTGTGAGATTTTGCATTGGCTTGGTGAAGAGTAATCCGTCTTCGGCGGTTAGTGTTCCTGATGCAGATGGTGTATCCTTCAATATTAACTGTTCTGTGTTGTTTCGAAGGTATGGTTGCGATATGTCTAGTTATTTAAAAAAGAAAAAGGCAACGGTAACAACAACGAGTGTTAGAGTGATTTACGGTCTTGATTGAATTCATCATACTATCGATAAACACTGGCTCTTGATGGAGCTTCAATACCAAAAAGTGAATTTATTTCATCGATGCACTGTTGCTGAGTTAATTCACGTGGAATGTTGTACAAAAATAATCGCTCGGAAATATAAGCATATAATAAGCATATGTCAGCAAATGTCAAATTTTACGATAAAGTTCAGAGTTGTCAGAATGCAATACTAGGATTGCAAAAACCGGATATATAAAAGTCATATATAAAAGTCAACGTAGAATGGTGCTTTGCATTTGCCTCAAGTGCAGCCGCTTGGAGATTTAAGTGTTGGGTAATGGCACTGAATAGTTATGGTTATATTCAGGTGTGGTAGCATTTGAAGTGCAGCTGTAGACTCGAAGAAGAGCATTAGAAGGCGTTGAGTTTTAGTTATATACATAAGCATCTTACATTTAATTTACGAATTACTCGTGAAAAATTTATAATTGCAGATTCCATTATCTTAATCAGAAAGTAGGCCAAAAACGAAAGATGTCACTGTTCATTTTCTGCAATTGTGTACATCATTTGATATTTTATTTCCCTAAAGAATATTGTCATATATATGGTATATATTTAATATCAATAAAGTTTTTTATCAAGTGAGCATGCAAATAGAGGGACAGATAGTACGCAAGGAAATACAATACATAAACAAATCAGCCGATAACGGTCATAAATTAATCAATAACAGTGTGCGACAATTTACGACAACACAAACCGTTGAAGCTTTATTTTTTCGCATATAAAAATCTTAATCGCAGTTTTCAAGAAAATGGTAATCATTTTTGAAGTAAAGTGGACTCCCGGTAATTCGTAGTCGCCGGGTCCAATAATAATTTACGAATTGTTGAGGTTTTCGAATTAGTGAGGTTAAGATAAGAGAATTACGAATTATAGCAAATTTTTTGCTATTGCATAGGGACCGAATCCAAAAATTCCGTAACGAAAAAACCTCACGCTTTGTCTGTATGTTTACGAAAGCAAATGCGAGCCATATACATATGTATGTACATACATTCACAATAACAAGTGTCGCACGTTTTTTATTGTGTAATAATTGTATAAYGCGAATATGCATATTTCATGAAGGTCATCAATTTTCTTCTTTATTTTTTAATAGTCGAAATAAATATAATGTATTTGAAATATTAATTTATTTAAAAGTTAAAAAAATATATTAAAGAAAAATAAAATTAAAATAACGTTTCTTACGCTCAAAAAGTGTAACTTGAATTAATATCAAAGAAAAAGAAATACTGCATGAATAAAATAAATAAATAATTATAATTGCATAAGTTGATACAAAATGCTATGCCAGGGTTGGGCATATTAGCCCTCAGTGGCATCTGTCTCTTATACACATCTAGATGTGTATAAGAGACAGGTATTAATTTTCGAATCAAAAAGTTTTAAACCAGGTTATTTCTTTAAACTTCCTTATAAAAAGTAATTTCAATAATAACTTCAGTTTATGAACCACTGTTTCTTCAAACACATATGCCCAAATGAATCTTATGAGAGCGCAATGTGAATGATTGGCCAACACCGCTTCTACTGCCCGCTTACCATAGAATTTCCAACGATATGGAGTTTTCCCCGCAGAAACGAATCAGCAGATTGCTCTCTCACAACGTAGGGTTGCCAATCTCGATATACTGTAGTAATTATAAAAAATGTCTTCAATATGTTCGAAATTTTCTTAAATTAACTCAAAATCAGAGTCGACTGCTGTTATTAAAAAATATATAAACTATTTTTAATAGTTTGATTTCAGTTTTGATATTTTATATTACGAAAAATTATAATTGAAAAGTTAGATGTGTACAAAACTACATATGCGAATTGAGTAATGGCAACATTGTTCAAGCAAATTGATTTTTTTCACAACTCTTTTGCCCTTCCCTCCGTAAACTGATATTCCCCTCATCAAGCCATCGTGAGCACTTTGCTAACTTTGTGGGCTAAAAATGTGCCCATCCCTGTGCTAGCTTTACCGCGGCAGTCCCCGAGTGCCACACGTCTTTTTTGTTTAGTTGTTTTCTTGTAAATTGATAGTTATTTTTATTTTATTAAAATTCTATACATTTAATATTACATATATGTTAAATTAAGAGAAAGTACATACCATATTATCAAAATTTAAATTAAAAAAAGTTTGTTATTTTGCGTTGTTTTACCCTTATTTCATTGTCTACAGGTTTGTGTTCCACAGTATTTAACAACTTCCTTCAATTTAGGAAATTAAATTTTATAAATAAAAGCGCAGCTTTTTTATGATTCTTTGGATGTCAAATCTTATATTGGATAGACGCCTTGTGAGCGAAATGTCCATAGCGTCAAACAGTGTGAACATGAAATCTCTTTTGTCATCAATGCAATCTACTAGATTGGAAACCATTTCTTTGCTATAGAATGCTTTGGAATTTTCAATTCTACCCTGATAGAGAGGTTGAAGCTTAGAAGTTGTATTGGACGGTAGGTACTGTAATTTTATATGGCTAAAATCAAGGGACCCATTGTGCGCCGAGCAGTTACCCATTATTAAAATAATTGTTCGGTTTTCTTTTTGCATATTGTTGTTCCATATTTCAAGCCATTCGTTAAATAAATCTGTAGTTATCCACGCCTCTTTATTATAGCGATAATGCATTTGAAAGCTTTTTATGTTTTTAAAGCGTTTTGTTTTTGTTGACTTTTCAATAAACAGCGGTTTCATGTTTTCTCTCACTTTTATGTCACTCTTTCTTAACTCTATTTACCGCCGGAGCACTTTTAATTGTGACAACAAAGTGTGTGATCTGGCAGGCATTTATAAAATAAACCAGTTTCATTTGCGTTAAAAATGTCTCCTTTGTCTCCACATCAAACAAATAATTTCATTAACAGCAGAACTTTCTCCACAAATTTTTTAAATGTAACATTGTTTCGTTTTTTGAATCGATCTAGCCAACCAATAATTATTTTAAAATTATTTATGTTAATTTTTTGGCAAAATAAAGTGCTTTTGCTTTTAATAAAGGTCCCCCAAGGGAATATTGGACTGTGAACAGGGTTAACCACAAAAGTACAGATTTTTCAATTAACGGAAATTCACATTGTCTTTCGTGTTTTATTTTATTACGCGGAGGTGATTGCGTTATAAACTCCCTCTTTTGCAGAATTGAAGTTAGTGTTGATAGAGCAATATATCAATTCTTTATTCACTTCAATTCGCTCTGTTAACAATAGCTGGAATTACACTTTTTTTCTAATACTGATAAAATTCTGTCTGTACGTTTGTTTGCCATTTTTACGACACAAATAAAGTTCTTGTGTAATGTATAAACTGACTATGAAAAATTGAATGATATTTATCGGAAAAGTTGCTGAATTTAAACGTGGTCGTACAAGCCTTGAGGGTGATCGAAGTGAAGGATGACAAAAAAGCGCATCAACACCAGAAATCATAGCCAAAATACAGGACATGATTTTGGAAGATCGTCGATTGACTAAGAGAGGCTCTACACATCTCATTAGGCAGTGTGAGCCATATTTTAAGTGAAACTTTGGGTTTTAGAAAGCTGTGTGCACAATGAGTGCCGTATTCGCTTACAATGGAACAAAAATACATTCGAATGCGACTTTCTCAGCAATATTTGGAGCGTTTTAAAAAGGATAAAGTGGATTTTGTGCATCTATTCATCACTATAGATGAGACTTGGGTCTATCAACATGATCGTGAATCAAAACCAGAGGCTAAAGAGTGGTGTGAACCTGGTTGTTCGGCTTCGAAACGAGTCCGTGTCCGGAAATCGGCCAAGAAGGTTATGGTAACAGTTTTGTGGGATCTGAGAGGAGTTTTGTTTTGTATTCCTAGCAAACTGGTAAAACAATTAATTCTGAATATTATTTCAACCTTTTGGACCAGTTGAAGGGAAAAATTCGTTAAATTTTGGTTTGTAGAAGAAAAAAGTAAATTTTCATCAAGACAATGCACCGTGTCACAAGAGCATTTTGATAGCGGATAAAATCCATGAATTAAAGTTCGAATTGTTGGAGCATTCATATTCAGCAGATTTGGCCTCCAGCTACGTCAATTTGTTTCCAGAACTCAAAAAAAGTATGCGTGGCAAGCGTTTTTCATCAAATGAAGAGGTCATAACATAGAGGCTGTTGAAGTGTATTTTGCAGACCTTCCGGATTCTCACTTTAAGGATGGTATCCACAGATTATAGGAACGTTGGAGCAACTGCGTTAATGTTCACGGAGATTATACTGAATAATAAAGTGTATTTTGAATCATAAAATTGTGTTTTTCTTAATAAATAACCCGATCCGTATATATGTACTCTGCTTCGGATGACGAATTATAAGAGTTTGTCAACAAGCCATTACGATTTATAGGAGATTAAACAAAATTTTCATTCTCAAAGAAATGCGAATAAACGAGAGGACCAAATGTATGGAAATTTTTCAAATTAACGCGATTCTTTCAAAAGACCAACGAATTGTTCCGATTGTTTGAGACTTATCGCGATTCTACTATATAATATACTTCATATAACAATATGTTTTGATGCTATGAATTTTTGTATTTTATTTTTTTTTTTACGTTAAAAACCCCCGAAAATAAAATGTCTAAATGTATAAATTTCCCCTATTATTCATAAAAAATAAATATAAAGCTCTTATAAGTGGAAATTCGGCTGGAAATGTCATTTTAAAAAACTTTAGAAACCATTTTTATTTATTATGAATATGGGGGTTTGTATTTTATTTCTCAACAATAATGACACATTTAGTTTATAACCGAGAAATTTCTGTGTTTTTTCAGAAACATTGACATAATTCAAAGCAGAAAAGTTTTTGTTCAAGAAAAGATTGGGAAACCATTAATTTCGGTCGAATTTCTTCTATAATGTATACTACATATGACATATCACAAGTTTGCATAGAAAATCTGCGATCTTAGCTTTTATTTAACCCACAAAAGAAAGCTGAAAACTAAAAATTGCTCTCCCGAAAAAATGGGTTTTTTGAGTTATGACACTATTGAAGTAAATGAGCGATATGTATATATAGGAATGGTACCTATTATGCATAGTGACATTTTTATGGAAGCTATTTCGTAAATATTCCTAATGTAATTTGATTTCACTATTTTCGAAAATATATATGTTTCGCATTTTTATATAAGCACATGATGTCAAGCCTTTATAAGTCTCAATCATTCATATGAAGGAAATCATTTTAATCAATAAAAAATTAAAGAAATGTCAAAGCTTTTTTTGGAAAATGTAGCTAAGCAATTTTGGTAAATAAATAAAAAAATATTAATGTACATTTTTGGAATCAGGCATTGGTAATCAAAATTTAGTTGAATACGATATGGAGAAAAAATCATCCAAAGGCTCAAAATCTACAAAAGAATCTATGGGAGGCAAAGAAAATTATGAATCCAAAAGAGAGCGTAATGTTAGAGACTCCAAAATTCTGAGGGATGCTAGGGAGAAAAGGAGCGAGCAAAAAAGCGAACGTGGTTTAAAGACTGAACATGAAAGTAGAAGAGAACATGATCGCGAAAGCAGAAGTGAGCGCTACTCGAAATCCGATCGCGAAAAACGAAAAGATAGCGATGAAAAATATTATTACGATAGTAAAATTGAACGTAATTCACGAGACGAACTATCGCATCGAAGACAGCATGAATCAAAAAGCGAAATAAGCAGCGTCAAAAGTTCGAGAGATATGAGAGCTGTTAAAAGCGATCGCCAATCCAGAGATATGAAAAGAAGCAGTGACAACAAAGCAAAGAAGTCAGATCAGAAAACACTGATGCAAGACATTAAAGAGCTAATAATGCGTGCGCTAGAGTGCGAACTTAGCGGTCATGTATTAGAGGCACGAATGCTATACGAAGAAAGTCTAGTAAAACTGCAAATCTGCACGGACAACGAACAAAACGAAGATATATTGGATAGTTACAGGTACATATATACAAATAAAAGGTCAAGACTCAGCAATTCTCAACACTGGTGAATTTTTATTCATTAGCATTCTTCTTCAGCTTTTGATATGTACCCCTAGAACCACGTTTATGCGTTAAAAATGTTCGTACTAAAGGGATCAGTAGGGTAATCTTTTTATACTCTCGCAACAAAGTTGCTAAAGAGGGCATTACAGTTTTGTTCACATAACGGTTGTTTGTAAGTCCTAAAACTAAAAGAGTCAGATATAGGGTTATATATACCAAAGTGACCAGGGTGACGAGTAGAGTTGAAATC